>NC_068370.1:26837212-27129712 GCF_020536995.1 Dreissena polymorpha
ACAAAATCTTTCACCCCCCTAAAGTATGTCACAAATGCACACTTTCGAACTTATTTTTTTAAATTAATACCTATTTCAAATTGAACCTAATACACAATTCGCTATTAAACCGTAGTAAAATTTTACTTAAAAGAACGTTCATATTATTAATTAATACTAGAATAGTTAATTGTAAAAAGTTGTCACATTTTTTATTACAAATAAATTAGATTTTTTTTTAAATAAATGCGTGACATCACTCATTACCTGACCCCCTGACCCCATGTCACAAACTGTCACACTTTCTATCACCCCTCCCCCCACCTGGAGCGTGACATACTTTATGGACGGCCCCTTTGATCGTTCTATTCTATATTCTTTAACACTAAATCTGTGCAATATTTATAATAGATTAAAAGTTGTATAAAACGTATTAATATTCCGTTGTATTTCGTTTAAACAAAATTATGTAAGAAATGTATGCATACATCATAGCATTCAATTCTTTGAACGTTAAATATTGCGCGTTGATGTTTATATACATTTCAACGGATTCTATATTTATGCGAAATCACAGTCTAAAAATAAAGGCCAATCGAAAAGTATATAGATTGTCACCTCTAAAAATAGACAATATTTTGAACTGGTTTCCGTTTCTTTACTATGTATCGATATTGGACTGATTACCGGGTACACAGATAAACTCTACACGAAGACAAATAACAATTCGACACTTTTCGTCGAAGATACGAAAATACACGACATTAAAATGTAGTGAACACGGGTATTGTAGATAACCCTGCCTTGACTTTTAAATTATTAAGTTTCGTAAACACATCTAACGCCGGGAACCAATTATTAAATCGAGGACATGATATCATTGTGTCGATATTTTGCTTCATAAATAATAAAACAATTATATATCTAAACCGGATATATCTCAAACGGTAAGAATTAAATCTATTTACATGTATATTCAACACATTTAAAGTTATGGGAATGCACAATCAATCTCAGAATATACTCATCATAAGTAAGTTTTTCTTTCTACATGTATGTATCATTGTGTATGGTGTACTGCACATGTTTGCTATATTTATAATTATGGTTTAAATACACGTGCATGTTCCGTAATTCACAATACGTTTGTTGCTGTACATAGTTACATTTAAAAAGTATAAGTATTTATATAGTATATATGTCATTATTAAGATTTTCTCTTTATATGTTTGTTGTTGCCAAAGTAAACATGTATGATATTTTTTATTATAAAGGGGCCGTCCAACAGATTTTGGCATGTATTAAAGCTTGTTATTAAATGCTTTATGTTGATAAATTTAAACATTTGAACTATAAATCTCCAGTAAAATAACACAAGAATACAATTTTTAAAAAAGGAAAATAAAAAGTAAACCTCAACAGGGTTCGAACCACTAACCCCTGGATTCCTGGAGTAAAAAGCCACCTGTCTAAACCACTCGACCACCCACGCTTACATTCAAAGCGGGTGTATTGTTTAGCTATATAAGCAATCCTCGTAGTTTCCCAAAATATCGAATCGCGTCGATACGACGCTTTATCTGTTGGACGACCCCTTTAATAATTTAGAAAGATTACAATTTCAAAATGGTGGTAAATGAAACAGAGAATAACTTAATTGAAAGCGTCATAATAGTAATTTGAACTCATTGTCATTCTTTATAACCAGAAATGCATGAAATCGAACATTTAGCCAAATTAATGATCAGAATTTGAAAGAAGACGATCAGATGAAATCCCAATTACGTTCCCTTCGTCAAATAAACATATCTTTATGAAGTCAGTGTTTCCACTTTATTTTATGTATACAAAATATGAACTTATATTTTAATGATTACACAATTAGGTTTTAAAACGCATTCGACAACGTGATAACATCTATCTTGTTTTACGAATACTAACTAATTGCTGTTTGTTTTAAATGTGCTGTTAATTTTCACTGGGTATTGGAATTTTATAGTAAACATTCAATAGACAAGTTTACATGCGCATAAAATTCAATTAAAATACACACATTTAAACAATAAATAACCCTTTATACTTGCTGAATGGAGTTATCGATTCTCAGGTTAGATGTTTCCGACTAAACGCGGCCCTTCATATACTAGCCGTATATTGTATATTTTTGTTTGCATTTTTATTGGCATATTGTTGTATGGGAAAACACATGTACTATCTGCATAAATAAATGTGCAAGTATTTCTACATTCTGTGCACTGATCCGTCAGGATCGTGTCTTTATACATATTATTTGTTCAAATCATTTTTGTTAACAGTCGCACTGGAAGATAAAACATACCAGAAATACATGTACCGGGTATACTATGTCTTAATTACAGGCCTTTTCCGCCCTACGCCACGGGTCCGAAATTCGGCCCCATTCCCAATGCAAATCTAGTTGTTTTTCCCCCAACTGAAAAAAATAATTCCCAATTCCCCCCCCCCCAAAACCCCCCCCCCCAAAAAAAAACATTTTTTTTAACCTTTAAATATTTAAGTTAACCTGATCCAGAGTAGCAAACCCGAAATCCGGCGTTTCGCGCTTTTTTTTCACCTCAAAAAAGGCCAGGCCTTTTCCCCAAAATCAGAAAAAAACCTGCACTTATCACACGTGTTCATAATATTTTGTAAAATTTGTATAATATGTTATCAAAATAGTCGTTATTTACCAGTTAACGGCTTCTTTGAAATATAAGAAACATGCGATTATTTTCCCAATTGAGCCAGTTTTGCGATTATTTTTTTCCCCAAAATGTTTTTTTCACGACGCGAAATTCCCAAAATTCCAGTGTGGCGTTTTCCAAAAATGGAGCAAAAAAGGCCTTGTCTAACATTTATTAAACGCAGCACACATTCTTAACTATATTCAACCCCTTAAAATGTATTTCATTGTGTTATCGTCTTATATTCTAGGTCCGGAATGTCCTTAGAAGGCAAGGTATGCATCGTTACTGGCGCTACGCGGGGCATTGGAAAGGGGATCGCTCTGCAGCTAGGCGCACACGGGGCCACTGTGTACATAACAGGTCGGACGCTTAAGACGCTGGAAGGGGCGGAATTCCCCGGATCTTTGGAAGAGACTGCGGAAGAAGTAGTGGCTAGGGGTGGTGAATGCATTCCGGTCAGGTGTGACCACAAAAATGATGACGAGGTGAAGGCATTGTTTGCGCAAGTTTCGAAGGAGCAAAATGGGCGGTTAGATCTGCTTGTCAATAATGCTTACTCGGCTTTCCACGCAGTTGTGAACAACATCGCGGTGCCGTTTTGGGAACTAGGAGACGATGTTTATGATGAAATTAATCAAGTTGGTTTGCGGAATCACTACTTTTGCTCGGTGATGGCGGCGCGACTTATGGTTCCCAGAAAATCTGGCCTCATTGTTAACATATCTGGTCACGGTGGGATGGTTCATACGTTCAACGTCCCGTACGGCATTGGGAAGGAAGGATGTGACAGAATGGCCGCTGACTGCGCATTGGAACTGAAAACACACAATGTGGCCTTTGTTAGCCTTTGGCCGTGTGTCGTCCTAACAGAGGGATCACAAATGGTTGTAAACGACCCCAAAATTGTCTCAAAAATGATAAAAATGGCCGGCGTCAGTGAGGAGAAGCTTAAGTCGAGCTACAAGTACGGGGAGTCCATTGAATATGTCGGAAGGTGCGTCGTCCATCTTGCGAATGATCCCAATATCATGAGCAAAAGTGGAAAGATTCACATAACTGGTGACCTCGGTGATTATTACGGATTCCTTGATGACGCGGGTCATAAACCGATCAACATTCGACGAATTAACTGCCTGGTCAAGCATTTCACCCCCTCTTGGGTTTCGTGGCTTTCGTATCTAATACCGGACTTTGTGAAAATCCCATCTTGGCTCATGTCTTTTGCGGGACACAAACTGAATTGAATTCGTTAGTCAAGTTAGTGTAGTTGGACAATACTCGTATGCTGTTGCGTGCTTAGTGGAAGCCATTTACATTTTCTGAACTGAACAATGATCAACACACGTAAAGTATCACTACGGTACGGAATACCGTAAGGCCATCGTGGTAACACATTAAAATCCAGAGGGCGACGATGCGATAGTGCGATAGTACTATGGCGACAATGCGATAGTGCGATGGCGACAACGCGATTGTACGATGGCGACAATGCGACAGAACGATGGCGACAATGCGACAGTGCGATAGTACGATGGCGACAATGCTATAATACGATGACGGCAGTACGATAAAGCGATAGTACGATTGCGACAATGCGATAGTCATGTCGTAATTTTGCCATCGTATCATCGCATTGTCGCCATCGTACTGTTGCATTGTCATACTGTCGTCATCTTATTATCGCATTTTTGCCATCGTACTATCGCACTGTCGCCATCGTATTGTCGCATGGTCGTCACCGTACTGTCGCATTGTCGTCTATCGACCTCTGGTACACATGCGCACATCATATTTTTCCTAGATGGAGCCACTTTTTAAAATACTTTACTGTTCGGAATATCTTACATCAATACCCATTCTATAACTTAGAATTTGATTTCTTTATAACTATAACCTCTTAAAGTACATCTTTATAAAGTCATCTATTTTGTTTCTGCGATAAGATTAGTTTGTGTGCCGGAAGGCGATAGTCGACAATGCGATAGTACGATGGCGACGATGCGATAGTGCGATAATACGATGACGACAGTGCGACAATACGATGGCGATAGTACGATGGCGACAATGCGACAGCACGATGACGACAATGCGACAGTGCGACAATACGATGGTGACAGTGCGATAAAACGATGGCGATAATACGATGCCGATAGTACGATGACTATCGCATTGTCGCCATCGTACTATCGCGCTGTCGCATTGTCGCCATCGTACTATTGTATTGTCGCCATCGTACTATCGCATTGTCGCCATCGTACTATCGCAATGTCGCCCTTTGGATTTTAATGTGTAACCACGATGGCATTAACGGTATTCCGTATTATGGTTTGAGTCCGTTAGACTTATTGACACTTACAAATAATAGAACCCAACCTTATCGTTTGTGCTGTAATCATGGTTTGATTTGATGTACACACCACTCTGTGCATTATACATAATACCAATTTCCCCAATAAACATGATAACACAGAGATGAAACTGCTCTTTCGATCCACATCACAGCTTTTGAGAAAGATATATCAATAGGTTGTTAGTGAAGATTTCTCTTAAGGTAATAATTTAAGGACAAACGATTCATTTGAATTAATCAAATGTATTGTATAATGAGCTTTCTTAGACCGGAGTTTGCAGAATCGCTCGTGTGTTGATAATTTTCAAAGTCTACCCATATTGTACGCAGTGACATTAGTAATTATGAAGACATTGTCCATCAATATTATATTATAATTATTATCTTATATTACGAGATCAATATATAATTATATAAATTTATCACTAGATGAATATGTAATTGTTTAACGTAGGTCACTAGATCAATATATAATTTTTAACAAAGATCAGCATATAAATATATACTTATGAACATTGGTCCATATATTAGTATTAACATAGATCACTGGATCCATGTATAATATAAAATATATATCACTACATTAACATATAAATATAACTATATCACTAGATCCATGTATAATCTTAAACATGTATCACTATATTCATATATTATTATAATTAATAAACATTTATCGTAAGGTCCATATACAATTATAAACAAAGATCACTATGTCAATATTATATTTTTAAACATAGATTTCTTATTACCAAGACAAATCGCTAGATCAAAGGTACTTATACACAGATTTAGGCATTTATTCGAAGTGTGTCTGTAAATACCATAAATTTTCTGGACTTGAACCACGGAACTGAACAGCTTCATGATAATAACAATATACTTTTAGAAGTAAATGAAACGAAAAAACTTTTGTCCCCAATAATGCCCGAACCAGTGTCTCATCATTAAAAGGCTTATAATTTATCCAATAGGCGAGGGGCGTAGCTGCTATAAGGCACAGCAGGCCCGGGCCTACATTGTTTTTTTGAAACATGAAAAAAATTAAAATGCTTCAACTTCGAAAAACACATTAAATTATTGACGCTGAGGGGGTGAGGTGTTAGAAATCTGCATTTCAAATTGACATAATCCTCAGACAATGGATCCTGGTCTTGTTCAAAGTACATATCTTCCAATTATCAACTCTACTTCTTTCTATGTGCATCGATTCTAGCTCGCTATTTTTCACGTGACTTGCTGTAATAAGTTAACATAGATCTACGTGTAGATCTACTTGTCTCCCTTCCAACACTAAAGTAAGTTGTAATCGATTATCGTTGGATTTTTAATAAACATTCCAAATGATGTTTATGACCGCGGAAAATTAAAATGGAGCACTTGCCCCCGTATCCCGATCCATTGACTGCATCCAGGTCGGTTCGGTCCCTTTTTGCCGAACAGAAACGTGCTGTTTTAGACATGCAGACAGTATTATTGGAAATAATTCCCATGGTTTGACTAGTGAATAAGTGGAGTGATACACTTTTAAATGTTTCTTTGTTCCATATTGTTTTAAAATTTAGTTCTCTGGTATAAAGATAATACAGTAAAATTTAGTTCTCTGACATCAAGATAAAACAATAAAATATCAAAGGAAAACAGGCTAAAGTCTTATCTTATTATTTGTCTAGATATGCTTTAAATCTCACCATAGGCGTTATAGGATTAAGCAAAAATTTCAGCGGGGAGGACCCCCGTACCCCCGTTTTTATGTATCATATCCGGGCCTACAGCTAAAAAAAAGCTAGCTACGCCCCTGTAGGCCATCCCTATTTATGAAGTAATGTTATCCTTGATCCACGTATTGTAACCGAATATAATGACAACGACACAATAATTCCAAATTATTCATTATTTTCGCATTTGTACCGCTTTATAATTTATTTATTTCAAATGATCGATGACAAGATAAGTATTGATGAAAAGCATCAAAGGGCTTCGGGAATTTCAGTGTAAAAGGCACTTAATGAAGTTACATGGAACGATTTTTTTTCTACTGTAAATATAAATATATTGGCCGATTATTTTGAACAAAATAGAAAAAGATACTGGTATATCCAGTGTAATAACCCCCAAATAACCATTATCTATGATGTTGTGTTATAACCCCTTTAATAACCATTATCTGTGATTTTGTGTTGTAACCCCCAAATATTTCATAGTTCATTTTATTATACGCCCGTCTATGACGAGACGTATTATGGTATAGCCCGCGTCCGTCTGTCCGTCCGTCCGTCCGTCCGTCCGTCCGTCTGTTAATGTCGTACGCTACGTCAAATATCCTTTGACAGATTTTCTTCAAATTTTAACACAATCTTAATATTGATAAACCCTGATCCCCTTTCGTTTTTGACGGAATTCTGAATTGTCGTTCCAGAGTTATGGGACTTTGTTCGTCAAAATTTCGTGATTTCATTGAATGTCCTACTGTAGCTCAAATATCCTTCGATGGATTTTTTTCAAATTTCAACACAATCTTAATATTGATAAACCCTGATCCCCTTTCGTTTTTGACGGAATTCTGAATTGTCGTTCCAGAGTTATGGGACTTTGTTCGTCAAAATTTCGTGATTTCATTGAATGTCCTACTGTAGCTCAAATATCCTTCGATGGATTTTTTTCAAATTTCAACACAATCTTAATATTGATAAACCCTGATCCCCTTTCGTTTTTGACGGAATTCTGAATTGTCGTTCCAGAGTTATGGGACTTTGTTCGTCAAAATTTCGTGATTTCATTGAATGTCCTACTGTACCTCAAATATCCTTCGATGGATTTTTTTTTTTTTTTTTAGTATCCCTGAAAAATTGAACAAGGTGAGCTTTTTCTATTCCGATTGTACACTACCACTTACCCATCTACATTTCTCTTTTATTATTGGTCAAAATATCTATAACAGGTTTACTTCAACTCCATATCCTCTAAAGAAATGCATACATATACTCAAAAAAAGATATGGTATGAATGTCAAGGAGACGGCGCTCCATGCTCATGTACTTATAAAATAAACCATGTATTAAAATACAAATAAACTGAAGTAAAAAAATGATTCAAAGGGTTATTTATTACCTTACTACTTCATTGGCGAACGACGGGCGTATCATGCGCTCATGGCGCAGCTGTTTATTTACATTGGTTTCCTTTTTTTACTGGCATCCGTGTGCAGTTTTCATCAATGGAACAGAACTGTGTAGGTTTTAAAAAAGCCTGCTTCATATTGTAATCGTAATTTCATATTTTTCTCAACTTCAAGGGAAGATGATTCTGAACTTATTCTTACGTCGCTCATTTACGATAGGGGTACACGTATATTTCAAGGGCATAATAAAAACAAAAAATGGTTACAATAAAACATCATATTTATTTAAACTAAAATGTCTACATCAAAACAAAAAGTTAACATAGAACACAAATAAAATAATTAGATTCTACTGGGGCTCGAACCTTGTGCCTCTCACATGTGAAGCGAGCGTGTAACCACTACACTACGGAACCGCTTGAAAATCACCTTCTAACTAAGATATTAATAAGCTATTAATAGTCGGTTTAAATGTAAACCCGGAAGTTTAAACGCCGGATAGTGAGCGGGATTAACGGTCCATACCAAAGGGTACATACCACTGGCAAGATACGGATCAGGCCTGCGGCCTTCTATATGTGTTTCTCAAAAAAACCTGTAGGAGGACTTGATAGTAATGAGACTTGGGTGCTGTGATGGTGCTCCTCATTGATAAGCGGCTGCTTCCTTTATCAAGACTCATTATTACAATTAATAATACGTGTCGCGCTTCGCGCTCTATAGCGCCTTTATTAGTAACTAGGTGGTTGCTATGATAGTGGAATAAAGAAGTATTGTTTTATACAAAACCAGAAAGTTTCACCGGTTCGCGTATTTGCCCTGTCCCTGTGATCTTTTATTATTGCCCAGTCCCTGTGATCAGTTATTAATTAAAAGAATTAGCTTTGCATTATTGGCAATAAATGTTGTAGTAAATGTAATAGGCACAAATGCAGTACTTATTTACACTAATTTACACAACAAATCACCACTATGCAAGATATTCTGACAACAAAAAAGTATACATTGATCCGTAAAATAACTTCTCCTCCCATAAGCGAAAAAAAAACTTATTACATACTAGTCGCCGCACTTCAGTGCGACGCCAATAATTCCATAACAAAGCCGTATTTTTAGTATGCATCTACGTGATCAGTGGCATTTCGCTCCCCGATTAAAAATGTTTATTTATTTTTTAATCTGTGCAAGTAGTCGAAAAGAAATATGTTCATAGTTTGGCAAAATTACCAACAACAACTATTATAGATTTAATTAAACATGCATGCATTCTATCCAGGCACGAAAATTGGATTAGTTCAATAATGTTAATTCATCCAAATCATAAAAATATATAGCGTGTGTAACGTGTTTCGTCGATAATTTAGCAAAATCGTGCAGTTCCCATATAACATTTAATGAACGAACTTAAATTAATAGCATGCGTGATGTAGTGGTAGCGAGTATTCGTTTGAGTCTTTAGCTCCCGGTCACTATTTTCAGCTAAGTTATTTTTTCCATGTAATTATAAATGTATCATTTAATACAAATATTGCAGTTGTGTTAGTTAATTAACATCTAACATTTAAAAAATCCCTTTAATATATTTGTATTTATTTCCAACAAACGCATCGCTGTAATCCATTAATTTTTAAGGAAAATGTGTAATAGAATATAGGGCCGAAAAAGTCGAATCGATCTAAATTATCGGACTGGGCCGAAAAAGCTTGGGGTCAAAAAAGCCTGCTACCGTATACATTTATAATTAGAGGCTTGCATCACTAGATCAATATGTAATAATAAACATAAATGATTAGATTCATTTATATTTATAAACATAGATCACGGTCTATCGTCGTCTCTGTTAGGGTCGGTCTCTGATCCGAAATATAGTGAAAAATAACCTTTGCGTGCCTCACGAAAACTGATAATATCAACACACAACAAGAGCCTGACATTGAAAACATGGCATCAAAATTGCCAGAAAAGGCACTTAACCTTATACGGAGAGCACCACGAGTTAATTTAAGTGCCCTTAAGCCTCTACCAGCTGCATATCTAATAAAGGTTTGTATTGTTATATTGCATATTTTCTTGATCTGTTGAATTATTCATATATGCATGCATTTCGGATAAATTAATGTTTCGGATGATATTTGCATGCATTTCGGATAAATTAATGTTTCGGATGAAAGTTGGTCTATTGAGTATAACATTTAACGCGAATTTAGCAATGCTTTTTGATAGGCTTAATTCGCTTGATATTCTTTGTGAAAAAAGTAGCCTAATACTCTCGTAAAAACTTTAAAAATGTACGAATATTGTAGGACAAGAGCTCTCACTGACATTTGACTTGTTTCTATAAATTCCGTCGCCCAGCTATTGACCTTCCGGGTCGCTGGGAATGCAACTGATACAGGTTTTTTTTTCATTTAAACTCACGGCCTGGAATCTAGACGGCACTTTTATCAGTTATAAGAGCAACATGAACTGTTTTCAGCATAAAAAACAAACACATTGATCATGAATATATCCCTAATGCATACATGCCATACGTCCCGATCTCGGCGGGACAGTCCCGCTTTTGGGCCCTTTGTCCCGCCGTCCCGCCATGAGACGATTTGTCCCGACATTCGTAAAAAACGATGCAAGGTGTATAGGTTCCCAATAAAATTTGCTATTCAAGCTCTGTTTCGCTAACACTTAACACCGCTAATCCCTTTATTGCCCCCAATTAACAATCCGATTCTACTTCTCATGTGTACCAGTGTTGTTTATGACACCTTATCAGCGATTTATCGGTTAATTATTGATTTTATCAGGCATTCACACCATGGTCGTCTTCAAGATAGTGGTCGCTTATTGCTATCGATAGTTTTATTATAATGAAATAAATGTTGAAAATGTGTTTATTTTGTATTTGTTTGAAACGGTTTACAAAACAATTGTTTTGTAAAATTAACGCTACGTCATAAATGAGTCTTTTACATTCAATGTTTAGTTCCAATATAGCGGGATATTTCGAATGTACAATATACCAAAATCGCAACAAACAGTCCAATAAGTGATACCCATCCTGTCTAGTGTAATTGTAATAAAAACAACGAGGTGTTATGCATGACAGTTTGACCCTACTCCAATTAAGCTAAAAACAACGAGGTGCTATGCATGACAGTTTGACCCTACTCCAAAAGCCGCAACAATTGACAAGTAACAAACTGCGCATGGACACATGCTTAAGGTTCATGGGGGGGATAAAATTCATTAAAACTTCGCTTTGGTTTTTCTTCATTGAATGTGGTACAATATGGTCAAACTATATATCATTTTAAAGCTAAAGACGGATAGAATAACATAAACACATTTTTGACATTCAATATTTGTGTGCTTTATTCGTATTTTGGTTTAAAACCACTACTTTTTTACACTAATTTACAAAATCTCAATCTAAAGTTAGGAATGATATGCACTACCTTAAGTTGAATAAATACAAAGCTATATACATATACAAGGTCAAGTTAGCAACATTTCACAGAAAATTATTGTCATAAAACAACAAATGAGTTTTTATTCAACTGCCTTTTTTGGATAAATATCCTAAACATAGTTCTAAAAATAACTAAAACGTAACTACTTTTTAACAATCCAGGTATGGTGGATAATTAGAGTCACAATTCTATTTCAAAGGCTTAACAATTTAGTTATTTACCTCTCAACCAAATTGCAAATTTTAAACCATCTCAAATTGAAATAGATTGCAGACGACATATAAAATTGTAAAGGAATATAAAGAAATTGGCAAAACGATTGATTTTATATTTCGATTCCTTCTACCCATTTGAAAGCGTGGCCATCGCTGTGATCCGTAGAAAAACGTGCAAAACAAATCGGTCGAAACCACGTGCAGTGGTGAGAAAACCGGGTATGTGTATACACATACCTGAGATAACACATGCTTATTTTGACAGTTTGGTGGCAACTTGTAAAACAACTATTAACATTAATCAGCAAGAGATCGCACTAAATAACAGAAATGACCGCGTAGAGATATCATCACTTACCCTATTTGAAATAGTTTCCAGCTGAAAATTGTCCCCCACACGTCTTTTTAGTTCATTTGTATTGTTTTTCTGGAGCCGAAGTGCATCTCACAGAATATCCAACCAACTTCCGTTGTTTTCACTTTCGTTTTTAAAAACTCCGTTTAAAAGAATTATTACTACTTTTAGATTGTTAAAGCGATGTATTATTATATATTATCAATAGAATAGTATACCGTGATGAATTGAACGGAGTAATCTAGATCTTTCTGTCAGTCTGTAAGCGCACTATTTTATGCGCAATAATAAAGTATATGTGATTCGACAACGATTGTAAACATTGGTGAAATGCTTCTTACATAGTTATTCTTTTGAGTGTTTATGAGGTCTGATCGTGCAGTTTGCAAACATCAACGGAAAGATTACAATTCAATGCATTTGTCATCGTCAACCGTATGGAATGTCAATTAGGCGATGAGTGAGTTTTTAGCATGTTTCTTTCTATTTTATTAATTTAAAAATGGCTTCCCCCATGGTGATGAAATGACATGTGTTCGAGTTTTGATATTTCTAGATATGCAAACTTTTTTTACTATTTAAGCGTAACTTGCCCTCGTCAATGTCGATATCATTCACTAGTTATATAATTTTCCGCCGAAATATGTGGAATAAACATGATTCAGATTTTTGAAAACAATGTATATTTTAGTGTTAAAATCTCTTTGTATTTTGATTGATTTTGTGGATGTTATGATACGTTGATGTACAAAATTGGTAGCAGTTTGAAGGAAAAACATCCATGAAAGCATATATGTATACATTATCAATGTGGCACTCTTCCTTTAGTCAAATTTGAGTTCAATGCTAGGGGTCCCACATTTTTCAAAATGAAGCCTCTACATGAACCTTAAAACAACATCGCAACAAACAGTAAAAGTGGTACCCATCTTGTCTTGTGTTATTGTAATAAAAACAGCGTGTTGTTATTCATGACAGTTTGACACTACCCCAATACAGCGCCTGACAATTCACAATTCAGTTAATGTTTAATCTGTGTATATAAGAAGAAAACAAAATACGGAAATGTGTACGCCCGCGCATTCCGTGTGTAACTGATGTAACTGTTCGGTAGATAGTGTACTGTAACCCGTACTTTCAGTCAACTGGATAGCCTCCCCTGCGTCAATTTTTGCCATTGAAATTAATATAATGAGTATTGTTGTCGTAATGTTCTAGATTTTGTACTCTTAAACAGATGAATATTATCTTCGTTGTTTGCTATTGTCTTATTTAATAAAACTGTTATTGTTATGTTTTAGATTTCATGCTTCATATCAGATGTTTTATCTCTTGAATAAAAGTATCAAGAGTTTTTGTTAGTACTATACTGACTATAGTAAAGGTGGAATGATAGATCGTTTTAGGTGTCCTGCTTTTTGGTCAAATGTCCCGACAATTTTTTATGGAATGTCCCGCTTTGGACCTAAAAAATTATGGCATGTATGCCCTAATGCATAAATAAAAACAGTGTACATGATATGGTGTGGTGCAGAACAAAGATGTTTATCCAATTTTCAAACACATCAACTGTTCAGGTAAACCTGTAAGTTTTTGCAATGAACTGACAATACTAATTATTCCGAATTTAAAAATAAACATAGACTATCTGGGGAATGCGTTGCAAGATAGATCTCATGTCTAATCAACTAATTCTGATACACAGTTTTTGGCTTCACTGGCCAGAGGCCAGCAGGGCTTATGTCATTGTCCTGTGTCCGTCATGCGGGCGTGTTTGCGTCCGTACTTGCGTTAACTTTTTCTTTAAACATCTTCTTCTCCTAAAGTACTGGACCAATTCTGATGAAATTTCTCAGGAATGTTCCTTGGGTGAACCTCTTTCAAATTGTTCAAATTATGCCCCTGTGGTCAAATTTGACCCCGCCCCAGGGGTCACAAAATAGAAAATTTGCTTATATAAGGCCTATTTTGTGAAAACTTTTAAAATCTTCTTGTCCATAACCATTTGGCCTAGGGCTATCAAATTTGGTATGTAGAGACATCTACTAGTCCTCTACCAAATTTCTTCAAATTATGCCCCTGGGGTCAAATTTGAATCTGCCCCAGGGGTCAAAAAATTAAACATATGCTAATATATGGCCTATTTTGTGAAAACTTTCAATATCTTCTCGTCCATAACCATTGGGCCTAGGGCTATCAAATTTGGTATGTAGAGACATCTCACAGTCCTCTACCAAATTTCTTCAAATTATGCCCCTGGGGTCAAATTTGACCCTGCCCCGGGGGTCACAAAATTGAACATATGCTTATATACGGCCTATTTTGTGAAAACTTTAAAAATCTTCTCGTCCATAACCATTAGGCCTAGGGCTATCAAATTTGGTATGTAGAGACATCTTATAGTCCTCTACCAATTTTTTTTCAAATTATGCCCCTGGGGTCAAATTTGACCCTGCCCCGGGGGTCACAAAATTGAACATATGCTTATATAAGGCCTATTTTGTGAAAACTTTCAAAATCTTCTCGTCCATAACCATTGGGCCTAGGTCTATCAAATTTGGTATGTAGAGACATCTAATAGTCCTCTACCAAATTTCTTCAAATTATGCCCCTTGGGTCAAATTTGACCCTGCCCCTGGGGTCACAAAATTGAACATATGGGTATATAAGGCCTATTTTGTGAAAACTTTCAAAATCTTCTTGTCCATAACCATTTGGCCTAGGGCTATCAAATTTGGTATGTAGAGACATCTACTAGTCCTCTAACAAATTTCTTCAAATTATGCCCCTGGGGTCAAATTTGACTCTGCCCCAGGGGTCACAAAATTGAACATATGCTTATATAAGGCCTATTTTGTGAAAACTTTCAATATCTTCTTGTCCATAACCATTGGGCCTAGGGCTATCAAATTTGGTATGTAGAGACATCTCACAGTCCTCTACCAAATTTCTTCAAATTATGCCCCTGGGGTAAAATTTGACCCTGCCCCAGGGGTCACAAAATTGAACATATGCTTATATACGGCCTATTTTGTGAAAACTTTAAAAATCTTCTCGTCCATAACCATTGGGCCTAGGGCTATCAAATTTGGTATGTAGAGACATCTAATAGTCCTCTACCAATTTTTGTTCAAATTATGCCCCTTGGGTCAAATTTGACCCTGCCCCGGGGGTCACAAAATTGAACATATGCTTATATAAGGCCTATTTTGTGAAAACTTTCAAAATCTTCTTGTCCATAACAATTGGGCCTAGGTCTATCAAATTTGGTATATAGAGACATCTAATAGTCCTATACCAAATTTCTTCAAATTATGCCCCTTGGGTCAAATTTGACCCTGCTCCGGGGCTCACAAAATTGAACATATGCTTATATAAGACCTATTTTGTGAAAACTTTCAAAATCTTCTTGTCCATAACCATTGGGCCTAAGGCTATCAAATTTGGTATGTAGAGACATCTTATAGTCCTCTTCCAAATTTCTTCAAATTATGCCCCAGGGGTCAAATTTGACCCTGCCCTGGGGGTCACAAAATTGAACATATGCTTATATAAGGCCTATTTTGTGAAAACTTTCAAAATCTTCTCGTCCATAACCATTGGGCCTAGGTCTATCAAATTTGGTATGTAGAGACATCTAATACATCTAATAGTCCTCTATAAATTTTTGTTCAAATTATGCCCCTTGGGTCAAATTTGACCCTGCCCCGGGGGTCACAAAAGTGAACATATGCTTATATAAGGCCTATTTTGTGAAAACTTTCAAAATCTTCTCGTCCATAACAATTGGGCCTAGGTCTATCAAATTTGGTATGTAGAAACATCTCATAGTCCTCTACCAAATTTCTTCAAATTATGCCCCTTGGGTCAAATTTGACCCTGCCCTGGGGGTCACAAAATTGAACATATGCGTATATAAGGCCTATTTTGTGAAAACTTTCAAAATCTTCTTGTCCATAACCATTGGGCCTAGGTCTATCAAATTTGGTATATAGAGACATCTAATAGTCCTATACCAAATTTCTTCAAATTATGCCCCTTGGGTCAGATTTGACCCTGCCCCGGGGCTCACAAAATTGAACATATGCTTATATAAGACCTATTTTGTGAAAACTTTCAAAATCTTCTTGTCCATAACCATTGGGCCTAAGGCTATCAAATTTGGTATGTAGAGACATCTTATAGTCCTCTTCCAAATTTCTTCAAATTATGCCCCAGGGGTCAAATTTGACCCTGCCCTGGGGGTCACAAAATTGAACATATGCTTATATAAGGCCTATTTTATGAAAACTTTCAAAATCTTCTCGTCCATTACCATTGGGCCTAGGTCTATCAAATTTGGTATGTAGAGACATCTAATAGTTCTCTACCAAATTTCTTCAAATTATGCCCCTGGGGTCAAATTTGACCCTGCCCCGGGCGTCACAAAATTGAACATATGCTTATATAAGGCCTATTTTGTGAAAACTTTCAAAATCTTCTCGTCCATAACCATTGGGCATAGGTCTATCAAATTTGGTGTATAGAGACATCTAAAAGTCCTCTACCAAATTTGTTCAAATTATGCCCCTGGGGTCAAATTTGACCCTGCCGCGGGGTTCACAAAATTGAACATATGCTTATATAAGGCCTATTTTGTGAAAACTTTCAAAATCTTTTCGTCCATAACCATTGGGCCTAGGGCTATCAAATTCGGTATGTAGAGACATCTAATAGTCCTCATCCAAATTTCTTCAAATTATGCCCCTGGGGTCAAATTTGACCCTGCCCCGGGGGTCACAAAATTGAACATATGCTTATATAAGGCCTATTTTGTGAAAACTTTCAATGTCTTCTTGTCCATAACTGTATGGCATAGGGCTACCAAATTTGGTATGTAGAGACATGTATTAGTTCTCTTCTTAGTTTGTTCAAATTATGTCCCAGGGGTCAAATTTGAAACTGCCCCACGGATCACAAAATTGAATATATGCTTAAAAAGAGCTTATTTTGTGAAAACTTTAAAATCTTTTTGTCCATAACCATTGGGTCTAGGGCTACCAAATTTGGTATGTAGTGACATTTTATAGTCCTCTACCAAGTTTGTTCAAATTATGCCCCTGGGGTAAATTTGACCCTGCCCTGGGGGTCACAAAATTGAACATACGCTTATATGGGGCCTATTTTGTGAAAACTTTAAAAACCTTCTTGTCCATGAACATTGAGCCTAGGGCTACCAAATTTGGTATGTAGTGAAATCTTATAGTTCTCTACCAAGTTTGGTCAAATTTGACCCTGCCCCAGGGGATCACAAAATTGAACATATGCTTATATAAGGCCTATTATGTGAAAACTTAAAAAATCTTCTTGTCCATAACCATCCAGCCTAGGGCTATCAAATTTGGTATGTAGTGACATCTTATAGTCCTCTACCAAATTTGTTCAAATTTTATCCCTGGGGTTAAATTTGAACCTGCCCCGGGGGTCACAAAATTGAACATATGCTTATATAATGCCTATTTTGTGTAAACTTTAAAAAAATTCTTGTCCATAACCATTAGGCCTAGGGCTACACAATTTGGTATGTAGTGACATTGTATAGTCCTTCACTTAGTTTGTTCAAATTATGCCCCAGGAGTGAAATTTGACCCTGCCCTGGGGGCCACAAAATTGAACATATGCTTATATAAGGCCTATTCTGTGAAAACTTTCAAAATCTTCTTGTCCTTAACCATAAGGCATAGGGTTACCAAATTTGGTATGTAGTGACATCTAATAGTTCTCTACTAAGTTTGCTCAAAGTATGCCCCTTGAGTCAAATTTGACCCTGCCCGGGGGGGGGGGGGTCACAAAACTGAACATACGCTTATATGGGGCCTATTTTGTGAAAATTTTAAAAATCTTCTTGTCCATTACCATTGGGCCTAGGGCTACCAAATTTGGTATGTAGTGACATCTAATAAACCTCTACCAAGTTTGTTCAAATAATGCCTCTGGGGTCAACTTAAAGTTGGTGTCCCCTCCCGACGTTGATTTTTTTAATTTAACGTGTCAATGCACGTTCTGTGGTGCGTTATAACTCAAAGAAAAACAGCGTCAAAAGACGTCATTTGGTGCGCTATGACTCATCAAAAAAAATCCCCCAGTCATTTAGAAATATATTTTTTATATTGTTTAATTGTTTTAAAACTTTCCCGCACAGATAGTAAAATCCCCACTCAAACGATTCCCCAATACATCCGTTTCAACCCGACTCTATTACTGTATACTTACTACTTTTCAAGTTTCTATTTATTACCCGATAATCCCGTTTATTCCGTTTTTATCAATCACTTTTTGGTAAATATTTACGATAAAAGCTCTCAATTATTTCTTTAACACAAACCTTGCCATTTTTTAAGTGACTGTTTATAGATTTGATGAGATATTGCCTCTGAATATGCGTCAATCCCCTGACCAGTTGTGTGCTTGTTAAAACGCTCAATACACGCACGCTTTTGTATGCAAATGACGCGACGTTGTACATGCTGCATAGTTTTCGCGCTCTTTTTAATTGAGAAAAAGATTCGACACAAAATAAATTTGCACTGCTAATTTGAAGCAAAAATATTTAACGTTGCGGTAACATTTACATTTGGAAGAGTGTTTCGGATTAAAAACGCGTTAACATCGACTTACGGGAATGGGTTTCGGATTACAAATTAAATTATTCCCATTTGAGATTTCAACAAATATTAAAGGGATCTTTTCACGCTTTGGTAAATTGACAAAATTGAAAAAAGTTGTTTCAGATTCGTAAATTTTCGTTTTAGTTATGATATTTGTGAGGAAACAGTAATACTGAACATTAACCATGCTCTAATATAGCCATTATATGCATCTTTTGACGATTTTAAAACCTAAAAATTATAAAGCGTTGCAACGCGAAACGATTGAATAATTTGGAGAATTCTGTTTTTGTCGTTAAATTTTGTGAAACTACGAAGATTGCTTATATAAGGTATAAAATACATCAAGAATGTGTACTCGGCGGAATAGCTCAGTAGGCTATAGCGTTTTTACTTCAGGACTCTGGCAGGACTCCAGGGGTCACTGGTTCGAAACCTGCTCCGGGCAATGTTCTTTTCCTTTTTTTTTATTTTTTTCTTGATTTTTTACTGGAGCTTTTATGATCCAATGTTTACATTTATCAATATAAAGCATTTAATGAATAAGTTAAAAAAATGCCAAAATCTGTGAAAAGGCCCCTTTAACCGTTGCGTTATAAATTCAACGATAATTTGTTTAAACACTTTACGAGTCGAATACTTGTTTTGACGGAATTATGCGTGAAATTCACGTTGTCCACGAGGATCACGGCCGGTTGCCATCACCAGTCTTCTAACTATCAATTATCGGACGAAACATTTACAAGTGTGCGTAATTAATTCAACGAAAATTTGTTAAGCGCATTACGTGTCGAATAAATGTCAGAAAAACGAGGTGAATCAGTTCTATAAATGGACATGATGAAATATACATGTACTGGAATTAAATTGTTATCACATAATTGTAACCGGGAGTCATTTGCACAACTTGCTCGCTATAATAATTAATTGTTTACCACTTGCAATTAATTTCTCGTATTAATTATGAGTCATAGGTAACACTCGTTTACAGTAAAAAGGTGTGATGATGATGCCAGAAACCGTCTTTAATGTACTGTACTGTACTAATTACCGGTTTTATATTACGTAAATGGTACAACTTCTTGCTAATCAAGCGTCGATAAACTCTTACTTCATGCCCGACGTCAATCAAAAATAATGGTCGATAGTTAACCCCGCCCTCATAAGCATTCGCGTAACCGATTGGACGATGAACTTCACAGTTTGACGACTGGAAAGTTACCAGATACATCCTTGTCAGCATTTAAATGACTGTGTAATGTGGCTAGAATAATCGATACGCGCGTCATGCTATTCTCGCATCAGTGGATTATCCATTACCCCATGTGGTGTTTACTTGTGAAAGTAGGTACCGAGTGCTCTTTTAAAACAGGGAATATTGATACACTGATAGACAAACCATCATTTTTTTTGGACAATCTCCACTTTCTTTTACTGAAAAATACACTGATCGGAAAATTTCAAGTGCCCCGGGGACTCTGGTTTCGAAATTCAAGCGCCTGCAAGGGGCGCTTAAATGGCCTGGGGAAAACCCTGACTTTGACCCTGCCCTGGGGGGGGGGGGTCACAAAATTGAATAAACGCTTATAAAGCGCCTATATTGTGAAATCTTAAGGAATCATCTTGTCGAAAACCATTCAGACTATGGCTACCAAATTTGGTATGCAGTAACATTTTGTAGTCCTCTACCAAGTTTGTTCAAATTATGCCCTTTGGGTCAAATTTGAGCCTGACCCGCAGGTCACAAAATTGAAGATAATATACGCATATATCTTACTTATTTTGTGAAAACTTTAAAAATATTCTTGTCCTTAAATCTAGGATCTAGGGCTACCATATTTTGTATGTACATGTAGTGAGATATAGTAGTCCTCTACAAAGTTTGCTCAAATTATTCCCCTGGGGTTAAATTTGACCAAGCCCAGGGGGTCACAAAAGTGTCTATGTGCTTAAATAGGGCCTATATTTAAGTTTTTGCACATGCAGAGAATATTTGTTTCAGCCTTTTTTCAGCAGTGGAGCGATACAGGGCCATCATGGCCCTCTTGTTCTTCAAAACCTGCCTAAGATAGATCATTTGTCAGTTCAAAACTTCTTCTTTGGTTTGATGACTGTTGTTCATCAAGTTTTTGCTTCAAGCATTTATCCACAATATACACGCACGTTGATGTTGATGGGAACAGGCATTGTGTTTTTGCAATGTATTAGGTTGATTTAACTCGATTGTATAGTCATAAGTGAGACATTATTTGTTAACATGGTTTTTGGTTTAACCAGGAAGAACTTTGAGCTGTAGGTAGGTACTCATAGAACTTAAAAGCTCAAAGCATTCAAGAAGAACAATACTAGATATAAGCTCACTTTAGGGTGGGCAGAATAAACTGCTGCAATTTTTCCACTAAGAAAAAACCAGTCCAACAATTTAACTTTGAATATGACCAGCAATTGTTTAATATAAGAGGGGAAAAGTATCAGTACCGATCAACTGTCTGTCATTGTATGTGTGTGTCTGTCCCAAAACTTTAACCTTGCTCATAAAATGAATACTTTTGGGTCTATGTTCTTTAAACTTCACATGTGCATGCATCTCATTGAGATCTACAATCAAACATGGTTTGAGATCCAAGGTTTTTTTTGGCTCGATTTTATAGCCGAAATTCGGCTATGTTCCCAATCTCAAAAAGTATACTTTTTTCCCAAAATGTGGCAAAAAATTTCCAATTTCCAAAAAAAAAAAAGGGTCTAATGCGTATTTTATCTCAATTGTAATTCAATTATATCTAACAAAGTATTATATGATTTTGTTCTTTTAATTTGAATGATTATAAAGAGTTATATCAAATTTAGTATTTCCCTAATCAGTGGACTTTTCGCTTGGAAAAAAAAGGCTGATGAATTTATTTTCCCAATTTCATGAAAATGCCGATAAAATTCCCAATTCCAAAGCCATGGGCTATCTTCCCAAAAAGTGGAGAAAAAAAACCTGGAGATCACTAGGTCAAAAGTCAAGGTCACTGGGACCTTTACATTCAAAATATAACCATGTTTCTAAAATAGCTTCCGTGCAGCGCAAAAGCGCAGAAGGGGAACTTGTGTTTCACAAACACAGCTTTTGTTTGTAAATATAAGTCTTTGCACATAAATCAGTTTTGCATGATTTATTATATTTTTGGGTCTAATCAGGTGAAGCAGCGCAGATCTCGTGCAAAAGGGACACAGAGTGGGCGCGGTAACAAAGGTCAGGGTCAACGAATTACACTGCCACGTCTTGGGTTTGAAGGAAACAACACACCTTTCTATCTTCAGATACCCAAAGAGCCTTATTACAAAGGCCATCAGTGAGTGTTTTGAGATACCCAAAGAGCTTTATTACAAAGGCCGTCAGTGAGTGTTTTCAGATACCCAAAGAGCCTTATTACAAAGGCCATCAGTGAGTGTTTTTTTGTTCAAGTGGCATTAATTGGGAGGATTTTTAGCGTTTAAAAAGACGTTTTCACAGATTTTGGCATGTATTGAAGTTTGTCATTAATTGCTTTAAATTGATAAATGTAAAAATTGGAGCTAAATAGCTCAACTAAAAACAAAATTAAAATTAGGAAAGGAAAAAAAAGTAATCCTAAACTGGGAGCAATTGGCTGACTCTTGAAGTAAAAGTCGAGCAGTTTAACCACTCGGCCATCCGTGCTCATGCAGTGTGTGGTGTATTTTATACTTAATATAAGCAATCGTTGTACTGTCACAATATATAAAGATAACAACAGAACTCTCCAAGTTATTCAATCGTTTTGTTTTTGTAACGCTTTATAATTTTAAGGGTTTTAAATCATTAAAAGATGCATATAATGGATATTTTAGAGCATAGTACATGTTCATTTTAACTGTTTCCGCGCAAATATCATAACTACTATGAAAATTTGCGAATCTGACAAAAGAAAATGCTCCGGATAGAAAGATCGGGGGTATATTGTTTTTGGTTTTTGTCATTGTATGTGTCAGTGTGTCCCAAAACTTTAACATTCTTCATAAACTTGCAATATTGACCGTAGCAACTTGATATTTGGCATGCATGTGTATCTCATGGAGCTGCACATTTTGAGTGGTGAAAGGTCAAGGTCATCCTTCAAGGTCAAAGGTAAAAAAAAAGTTCAAAAACTTTTACCAAAACTTAAACCTTCTTCATAACTTTTGCAATATTGAACATAGCAACTTGATATTTGGCATGCATGTGTATCTCACGGAGCTGCACATTTTGAGTGGTGAAAAGTCAAGGTCATCCTTCAAGGTCAAGGGGTAAAAAAATATTCAAAGTGGCGCATTAGGGGGCATTGTGTTTCTGACAAATACATCTTTTGTTTCTATTTTGTAAATTAACAAAAAGGTCTCTTCAAACCTTTACTACTCAGATACATACTCTGCCACAATTGTTCCCCTTTTCTTTGAGAAAATTATATAAAATGTACACATTTTGTACTAGATTCAAGTTTAAAAGGCTTCACTTGTAACAGTAAGGTTCTGCTGAGTTACATGTACTGCCAGGCTTTTCTGGTTTAAGATTGATTGCATATAGCCATTTAATTTCACGTCTGAGTGGGAAAAGGCAAAACTATAACACATCTAAATTAAAGCCCTAGTGTAAATGTTTTTATTCTATTTATCTAAAGTTGGCATTAGTTTATAAGATCGTTAATCTCGTTAATTCCACTGCAGGACTGAAAACTCACTCATACCTAGGCAAATGCTGTGTGTCTGTGTTCAATTTCAAAGACCATTGGTATCAAAAGAATACTAGAAATGGCGCGGCAGAGGCCAACGCGTATCCCCACGCCCCATGTTTGACCCAGGGGCACCCCAGGATTGGTAATGGGGCCATGCATAGTTGAGATTGACGGTATTATCATAAGAGAAGTTCATTATCAATTAGAAGTGAATCTGTGTAGAAATGAAAAAAAATATAGTAAAAGGCAATTTTGGGTGGGCATGGCCTATGTGGGCGGGGCGCCCCAGGGTTGGTAATGGGGCCATACATAGTTGAGATTGACTGTATTGTCTTAAAAGAGGTTCAGTATCAAGTTGAAGTAAATCGGTGTAGAAATGAAGAAATTATAGTAAAAGGCAATTTTGGGTGGGCGTGGCCTATGTTGGCGGGGCGCCCCAGGGTTGGTAATGGGGCTATGCATAGTTGAGATTAACTGTATTGTCATAAGAGAAGTTCAGTATCAATTTGAAGTGAATCGGTGTAGAAATGAAGAAATTATAGTAAAAGGCAATTTTGAGTGGGCGTGGCCTATGTGGGCGGGGCGCCCCCGGGTTGGTTATGGGGCCATGCATAGCTAAGATTGACCGTATTGTCATAAGAGAGGTTCAGTATCAATTTGAAGTGAATCGGTATAGAAATGAAGAAATTATAGTAAAAGGCAATTTTGGGTGGGCGTGGCCTATGTGGGCAGGCGCCCCAGGGTTGGTAATGGGGCCATGAATAGTTGAGATTGACCGTATTGTCATAAGAGAGGTTCAGTATCAATTTGAAGACAATCGGTGTAAAAATGAAGAAATTATAATAAAATAACCTAAAAAAATGAGTAAAAATCTCTGACCCGGCCCCACCCCAACCCCCATAACTTTTGAATCAGGGGTCAGATCAAAATTCTGAATAGTGCACCGTCGCACATATGCTCATAGCTACCATGTGTGTAAGTTTCAAGGTTCTAGTGCTAATAGTGTAGGAGATAATAGTGGCCAGGACAGACTGACAGACAGACGGGCGGCGGAGATAGCCACAATATCCCCACGCTTTTCAAAGGATATGGATAATTTTTTGTAGCATAAAGAATGCGCTGCCTGTTTCCAGATCCGACTGACTGACAACAAATGTATTTTGTAACTAGAAATGGCGCCGCAGAGGCCGACGCGTATCCCCACGCCGCATGTTTGACCCAGGGGCGCCCCAGGGTTGGTAAAGGGGCCATACATAGTTGAGATTGATCTTATTGTCATAAGAGATGTTCAGTATCAATTTGAAGTAAATCCGTGTAGAAATGAAGAAATTATAGTAAAAGGCAATTTTGGGTGGGCGTGGCCTATGTGGGCGGGGCCCCCTAGGGTTGGTAATGGCGCCATGCATAGTTGAGATTGACTGTATTGTCATAAAAGAGGTTCAGTATCAATTTGAAGTGAATCGGTGTAGAAATGAAGATATTATAGTAAAAGGTTATTTTGGGTGGGCGTGGCCTCTGTGGGCGGGGTGCCCCAGGGTTGGTAATGAGGCCATGCATAGATGAGATTAACTGTATTGTCATAAGAGAGGTTCAGTATCAATTTGAAGTGAATCGGTGTAGAAATGAAAAAATTATAGTAAAAGGCAATTTTGGGTGGGCGTGGCCTATGTGGTTGTGGCCTATTATGGGCGGGGCACCCCAGGGTTGGTATGGGGCCATACATAGTTGAGATTGACCGTATCGTCATAAGAGAAGTTCAGTATCAATTAGAAGTGAATCTGTGTAGAAATGAAGAAATTATAGTAAAAGACAGTTTTGGGTGGGTGTGGCCTGTTATGGGCGGGGGGACCCCAGGGTAGGTAATGGGGCCTTACATAGTTGAGATTGACTGTATTGTCATAAGAGATGTTCAGTATCAATTTGAAGTAAATTGGTGTAGAAATGAAAAAAAATATAGTAAAAGGCAATTTTTGGTGGGCGTGGCCTATGTGGGCGGGGCACCCCAGGGTTGGTAATGGCGCCATGCATAGTTGAAATTGACCGTATTGTCATAAAAGAGGTTCAGTATCAATTTGAAGTGAATCGGTGTAGAAACGAAGAAATTATAGTAAAAGGCAATTTTGGGTGGGCGTGGCCAATGTGGGCGGGGCGCCCCAGGGTTGGAAATGGGGCCGTACATAGTTGCGATTAACTGTATTGTCATAAAAGAGGTTCAGTATCAATTTGAAGTGAATCCGTGTTGAAATGAAGAAAGGCAATTTTGGGTGGGCATGGCCTATGTGGGCGGGGCGCCCCAGGGTTGGTAATGGGGCCATGCATAGCTGAGATTGACCGAATTGTCATAAGAGAGGTTCAGTATCAATTTGAAGTGAATCGGTGTAGAAATGAAGAAATTATAGTAAAAGGCAATTTTGGGTGGGCGTGGCCTGTGTGGGCGGGATGCCCTAGGGTTGGAAATGGGGCCATGCATAGCTGAGATCGACCGTATTGTCATATGAGAGGTTCAGTCTTAATTTGAAGTGAATCGGTGTAGAAATGATGAAATTATAGTAAAAGGCAATTTTGGGTGGGCATGGTCTGTGTGGCCGGAGCGCCCCAGGGTTTGTAATGGGGCCATGCATAGTTGTGATTGACCTTAGTGTCATAAGAGAGGCTCAGTATCAATTTGAAGTAAATCGGTGCAGAAATGAAGAAGTTAATGTAAAATAACATAAAAAATGAGTGAAAATCTCTGATCTGGCCCCGCCCCAACCCCATAATTTTTGACCCAGGGGTCAAATCAAAATTCCGTCACTGTTGTCGTCGCACATATGCTCATAGCTACCATGCATGTAAGTTTCAATGTTCTAGTGCTAATAGTGTAGGAGGAGCAGGTGGCCAGGACGGACGGACAGACGCACATCAATACAATATCCCCACTTTTTCTCCGAAAAACGTGGGGATAATCAATCACTATTGGTTTCTGTGTTTACAGTTTACGACGCGAGTATCCTCCCCTGACCCTTCACACGTTGCAGCGCATGATTGATCTTGGTAGAGTTGATACTTCACAACCCATCGATCTGAACGCCATATGTAACTCAGCTATTTATAAGTTGAATCCCAAAGACAAGGAGTATGGGATCAATTTGACGGATGAGGTATACTAGGAACATGCCACCTTGCAATTGATTATAAATCAAGACGGTTTGCTCCTAAAAAAACTGTAGGCCTTGTTCTGGAAAAACTGGTCTTAATGCATGTGCGTTACGTCTCATCACAAATTTGCCTTAGCAGTCTGCTTAGCAAAAATCCTGTTAACCCTTTGCATGCTGGGTTATTTGTCGTCTGCTAAAATGCCGTCTGCTGAATTTGTAAAATTAGCATTTTCTTCAATTTTTTTCAAAGAATACTATCAGAATAGCAAACAGTTTGGATCCTGATGAGACGCCACGTTTTGTGGCGTCTCATCTGGATCCAAACTGTTTGCAAAGGCCTTCAAAATTTGGTTCCAGCACTGAAAGAGTTAAGGCGGAAAGTGTCGTCCCTGATATCAGCCTGTGCATTAAGTGCAGTTTTCCCAGAACTAGGCTCATATTAACCTGTGCCTGCTTCTTGATTATCCAAACGTGTTAATTAATATCTAATTTACAATTTTTATGCTCCCCAAAAATTTATAGCATATAGTCGCCGCTTCGTCTGTCCGTCAGTGTGTCTGTCCGTGCACAATTTTTCCGGGCTATTTCTCAGCAACTATTGCTAACAATGAAACTTTATGGGAAGCTTCACTACCAAGAGGAGATGTGCATATTATCAGCGGGTTCTGGTCGGATGATTTTTCACAGAGTTATGGCCCTTTGAAATTTTCTGTAAAAAAATTATTGTCCCCCCAACTACTGTGCCCTCAAGACATTTCCTTTTATCTGAATATATAGTGCAATATTGTGACAAAAAAAAACCTTTGGGGAGCATCACCCATCTCTGACGGTTTCTTGTCTTCATTAAGGAATTAAGATATGTAGCTTGTATGACATATTATCCTGTATCTTAATTTTGGTTGTCTTTTTTTTTTGAAAAAAAGATTATGAGCTATTGTCATCACCTGGTCTTCAGCGTCGGGGTCGGTGTCTGGTTCAGTTTTGTGTTTAGGTCCACTTTTCTCATAAAAAAACAAAGCTATTGCATTCAAACTTGGTACACTTACTTTCTATCAAGAGGGGACTGGGCAGGCAAAGTAAGATAACTCTGGCAGGCATTTCGACAGAATTATGTGCCCTTTTTATACTTAGAATATTGAAAATTTGGTTAAGTTTTCTGTTTAGGTCCACTTTATTCCTATTGCTTTCATACTTGCAACACTTACTATCATAAGGGGACTGTGCTGGCAAAGTTATGTAACTCTGACTGGGATTTTGACAAAATTATGGCCCCTTTATACTTAGAAAATTGAAAATTTCGTCAACTTTTGTGTTTTGGTCCACTTTACTCCTAAAGTATTATAGCTATTGCTTTCAGACTTGGAACACTTGCTAACTATCATAAGAGGACTGTACAGGACAAGTTGCATAACTCTGACTGGCATTTTGACAGAATTATGGCCCTTTTTTGATTTAGTAACTTTGAATATTTGGTTAAATTTTGTGTTTAGATCCACTTTACTTCTTAAGTATCAAGGCTATTGCTTTCAAACTTCAAATACTTTCATACTATCATGATGGTACTGTACCTGGCAAGTTGAATTTGACCTTGACCTTTGAATGACCTTGACTCTCAAGATCAAATTATTAAATGTTGCTAAAATTGCCATAACTTCTTTATTTATGATCAGATTTGATTCATACTTTGACAAAACAACACTTACCTACAGCTATCTAATAAATATCCACACCCCCACACTTATAATACACCCCTATCCACCCCCACCCCTCCCTCCTTTTTTATTGAAGTATTGAGATAGGTCACATTACCTTTAAAAAGAAAAATAGATGAGCGGTCTGCACCCGCTAGGTGGTGCTCTTGTTATGTCTTACTCTCACTAATTAATGCATGTGTGTTATGAACGAAACATTAAAGCAAAATAGTTTTTTAATCATTTTAACAAGAGTTCCGCGGTCGGAGATGACCGCATTGAAGCCGGATTTTTGATTTAAATGACAGGAAAGTACCTTTCGTGTTTTTGTCAATGCAATACTTAAATTACTGAAATATTGTTCAAAGGTCAAAATGAAATGTAAGTACTTTTCAAGGCATGAGCAAACCTTGTGTTATGTTTTGAATGCATGCATATACATGAACAACAATAACATTTAAGGTCACAAATATGAACTTGAATTGACAACTAGGAAAGTTTGATCTCAATTTTTTTATTAGTTAGTCATGGCAAAGTCCATGTCCAAGCATACGAAAGTTAAAACAACTTTTAATTTTTAACATTCAAGGTCACAGTGACCTTGACCTTCAATGACCTTAAAATGACCAATTGTCATCTACTAGTGCTGGCCAACCTTCATGTCCAGTTTGAAGACTGTAAGTCCAAGCATAAGAAAGTTATACCATGAAATAAGAATTTTAACATTTTTACATTCAAGGTCACGGTGACCTTGACCTTAAAATGACCAGTGGTCATCTACTAGTTCTGGCCAACCTTCATATCAAGTTTGAAGACTCTAGGTCTAAGCATACCAAAGTATTAACAACTTTAACATATTTACATCCAAGGTCACAGTGACCTCGACCTTCAAATGAATGACCTTGAAATGACCAGTGGTCATCTAAGTGTGCTTGCAAACCTTTACGTCAAGTTTGAGATTCTAGGTCTAAGCATACCAAAGTTACAACAATTTTAACATTTTAACATTTAAGTTCACAGTGACCTTGACCTTCAAATGAATGACATTGAAATGAATGACCTTGAAATGACCAGTGGTCATCTAAGTGTGCTTGCAAACCTTTACGTCAAGTTTGAGATTCTAGGTCCAAGCATACCAAAGTTATAACAATTTTAACATTTTAACATTGAAGGTCACAGTGACCTTGACCTTCAAATGAATGACATTGAAATGAGCAGTGGTGATCTTCTAGTACTGGCCAACCTTTATGTCAAGTTTGAAGACTCTAGGTACAAGCATACCAAAGTTATAACATGGAATAAGAACTTTAACATTTTTACCTACCAAAGTTATAAGAACTTTAACATTTTTACATTCAAGGTCACAGTGACCTTGACCTTAGAATGAATGACCTTGAAATGACCAGTGGTCATCTAAGTGTGCTTGCAAACCTTCATGTCAAGTTTGAAGACTCTATGTCCAAGCATACCAAAGTTATAACAATTTTAACATTTTAACATTTAAGGTCACAGTGACCTTGACCTTCAAATGAATGACATTGAAATGACCAGTGGTCATCTTCTAGTACTGGCCAATCTTTATTTCAAGTTTGAAGACTCTAGGTACAAGCATACCAAAGTTATAACATGAAATAAGAACTTTAACATTTTTACATTCAAGGTCACAGTGACCTTGACCTTCAAATGAATGACCTTGAAATGTCCAGTGGTTACTTACTAGTTCTGGCCAACCTTCATGTCAAGTTTCAAGACTCTAGGTCCAAGCATACCAAAGTTATAACAACTTTAACATTTTTACATTCAAGGTCACAGTGACCTTGACCTTCAAATGAATGACCTTGAAATGTCCAGTGGTTACTTACTAGTTCTGGCCAACCTTCATGTCAAGTTTCAAGACTCTAGGTCCAAGCATACCAAAGTTATAACAACTTTAACATTTTTATATTGAAGGTCACAGTGACCTTCACCTTCAAATGAATGACCTTGAAATGACCAGTGGTCATCTGTTAATCCTGGCCAACCTTCATGTCAAGTTTGAAGACTCTAGGTCCAAGCATACCAAAGTTATACCATGAAATAAGAACTTTAACATTTTTACATTCAAGGTCACAGTGACCTTGACCTTCAAATGAATGACCTTGAAATGACCAGTGGTTACTAACTAGTTATGGCCAACCTTCATGTCAAGTTTCAAGACTCTAGGTCCAAGCATACCAAAGTTATAACAACTTTAACATTTTTTATATTGAAGGTCACAGTGACCTTGACCTTCAAATGAATGACCTTGAAATGACCAGTGGTCATCTGTTAATCCTGGCCAACCTTCATGTCAAGTTTGAAGACTCTAGGTCCAAGCATACCAAAGTTATACCATGAAATAAGAACTTTAACATTTTCGAGCACGCCGCCACCCCGCCCGCCCGCCCGCCCCCCCCGCCCGCCCGACAACATCAATCTATAAGCCGAGATTTTTTCGAAAAAAATCCGGCTAATTAACATGAACTTTTGATTCATAAGTAAAAACACTAGCTTTAAAAATTGTTGTCATCTTTTAGAAATAAAAAAACAAAGAAAACTACTTTGCAATGATACTTGAGTGGCTTTTGGGGGATCGACTCTAATAAATTTTTTGCTCACTTTTCAGGGTGCTGATATTTTCACAGCGCGTGTCAACATTGAAGTACAGTGGGCGGAAGAATCAACCATAGCAGCGATCGAGCGTAACGGAGGTATGATCACCACACGCTTCTTTGACTTTCCGAGTTTGCAAGCAATAGTGGACCCTGAGTGGTTCTTCAAGAAAGGTGTCCCAATACCACGATGCTCCTTGCCACCTAAAGACGCCCTGGAGTATTATACAAACCCAGAAAAGCGAGGGTACCTTGCGGATCCCGAGAAAGTCCGACATGCGCGGTTTGAATTGGCACAAAAATACGGCTATGAGCCACCAGATTATGAAAATGGACCAAATGCGGAACTGTTTAAGAAACAGAAGGACCCGAGACAGATTTTCTTTGGATTGAATCCAGGCTGGGTGATTTGCTTGAAGGACAAAGTAATCATAAAGCCCAAAGATGATGATTATTTGCAATATTATCATGCTTGAATTGTTGCCAGAGAATGCTGCTTGTTGATATTAATGACCTTTAAAACTAAACATAGTATGATTTTTTAATTGTTAAAAATATCGTGTATGCAAAAAGTCTGGATAATACGTTTGTCTGTTTTTTTGTGTTTAGAGTACAGTCTTCATTAAAACATTGTAAAGTCAGTGGACTGTCACCTTACCTGCTCCACAGACCCGAGTGGATAACAATAGACTGTGCTGTCTATCCTTTCCCCATCAGAAGCAAAGTGAAAATGGCTTTTGCAATCAGAATAAAACCAGAACAACCTGCGAGCAACTCACAGTCTGTGCAGGTTTTATGCTGTTTGCTGCTCATCAGTATCTGGAAATATCTTGGAAATAAAGACTTCAAACTTGAATTTAGTAAGAAAAGTCTTCAATTACATTTAACTTTCTAAGGAACTACAAATGCGTCAAAATACATATGTGGTCAAGAGTTAAGGATGTCTTGTGCAGATAGTGAATGATATTACCCCTGCTTTGGGAAAATGGGGTTTAATACATGCACATCAAGTGCGGTGCAAGATTAGCCTGTGTGGTCCAAAACTAGATTTTCCCTTAGAAAAGACTTCTTTTAGACAAAAAATACCATAAAAATGGAAAGAACCGTATCATCCCTGATTAGCCTGTACGGATTGATTTTACCATGAGGGAGGCTAGTAACTTAATATATCAATATTTACCAATAACCATTAAGAATGTTATACCTAAGTGTGGTCAATATTTGCTAAATTAATATTGTTAATTATGAACAAATTGAATGCTCATGAATGTAAAAAAAAACTTCACAAGAACAATTCACATTTGTTAAAACATCATCACATGCAGCATCAGAGTAATAAAATGTTATTACAAAAATATACGAATTAATAATTAATTCAATGTAACATATGTTGCAACAAAATAAACACAATGTTTCACATTAAAATGTACCAAACATAATTGAGCATTGTCAACAAAAATGTATACATGTTAATATAAAAATATAACAAAAAAGAAATAACATCAAAATACATATATGCATATAATCTCAATTGAATTGTTAAATATCATTTTATAAAATCCTCCTCATTTTCTTTAATATCCTGACCTCAAATGCAGTTAATTCTACAGATAAATACACAATACAACATTTACATAATGAATAAGTCATATGATTAAGAATGTATGTAGTAACAAAACTGCATGTTATTCAGAAAACTCTTAACCTTTCCAATCTGTTAGTAACAGTGTTATGAGCTCCGTTGTGCAAAAAAGGTCCTATACCATACAATGTAGGAAAGGGACAGACTAGTACATGTATGTGCCTTTGTTTGGGCAATGAACATTTAATCATACATATCAAATGCCATGAAGAGATGAGAAGTACTTGTATTGTATATTAATAACTATCTATAATATGAGGTTGCTGTGGCCTAATGGATGTGGTGTCCACTTAGCGACTGGGAGTTCATGAGGTCGATCCCCACTGTGGGAGCATTCTTTAGATGTACATCAAAGACAGCAACTATTGCTTCTAGGCCCAGGACCCCAGGCAAAGGGACTTAAGAGCGTTTCAAGAAGCCTCAGGCTTTGGATGCAATCAAGCTTTAATAAATAGCTTAAAAACTAATGAAGTAATTGTCAAGTAATGATATTGCACATAAGTATTATAAATGTATCAGACTGCCTTGCACTGCTACTGAAGTTGAACATGGCAAGATATTAACAGAACAGTCAGGTACACAGGTTCAGATACTAATTTAAGCCTACATCTGAACTTCAGCATAAAATTTACATCATTTTGACTGCATGTTCTTCACACATGTATGTATCATTTAAGCGTATATTCGCCTTATGTGTCTGAAATTCTGCTTTAATTCAGTACATGTGCATATACTAAAAATGTTATTTACATCAAAACACACTGAATTAATTGTACGAAAAACAAGGTCACATCACAAACACACAAAAATCAATTGTGAAGTTGTTCTGTATTCATTTAACAACCGTTTGAATTATTATAGTGTGTAATATTCAATCGCCACAACCTTAGTCCTGACCCGTACGTATACTATCTCTACTCCAAAGCCAACTTAGTCATTTTCATGTCACTGTCACCCGATTTTCATGTCACTGTCACCCGTTCATTAAATAGCTTTTCGAGCACTAAGTAAACCAAGTTTATTTCACAGCAATCCGAGGATTAAGTAAACTATGTTTATTCACAGCCATCCGAGGATAAAGTAAACCATGTTTACTTCACAGTCATCCGAGGATTAAGTAAACTATGGGTTTTTCACAGCCATCTAAGCATAAAGTAAACAAGTTTATTTCACGGCAATCCGAGGATTAAGTAAACTATGTTTATTTTACAGCCATCAGAGGATAAAGTAAACCATGTTTATTTCACAGCCATCTGAGGATTAAGTTAAGTATGGTTATTTCACAGCCATCCGAGGATTAAGTAAACTATGTTTTTTTCACAGCCATCCGAGGATTAAGTAAACCATGTTTATTTCACAGCCATCTGGAGAGTAAGTAAACTATGGTTATTTTAAGCCATCCGAGGATTAAGTAAACTATGGTTATTTCACAGCCATCCGAGGATTAAGTAAACTATGGTTATTTCACAGCCATCCGAGGATTTAGTAAACTATGGTTATTTCACAGCCATCCGAGGATAAAGTAAACCATGTTTATTTCACAGCCATCCGAGGATTAAGTAAACTATGGTTATTTCACAGCCATCCGAAGATTAAGTAAACCATGTTTATTTCACAGCCATCTGATGATTGACTAAACTATGGTTATTTCACAGCCATCTGAGGATTAAGTAAACAATGTTTATTTCACAGCTATCTGTGGATTAAGTAAACTAAGTTTATTTCACAGCCATCTGAGGATTAAGTACACCATGTTTATTTCACAGCAATCTGTGGATTAAGTAAACTATGTTTATTTCACAGCCATCCGAGGATTAAGTAAGTGTATAATGTTTAATTATTTCACATTCACTTGAATATTCTATACACAATGTTTATTTCCCAGACACTTGAATATTTTATACACAATGTTTATTTCACGGACACTTGAATATTACGTATACTATGTTCATTTTACAGTCACTTTAATGTCATATACACAATTTTCTTCTTTTTTTCATTTGATAGTCACATGAATATTACGTACACAATATTCAAGTTATAGTCCCGTGACTATTACATACACAATGCGTTTTGTTTTAGTCACTTGAATAATACTATAATTATCATTTTAAAGGTCACTTTAATTTTACATACACAATGTTCATTTTAGTCACTTGACTATTACATATACTATTCTCCTGTAAAGGGCACTTGAATAATACATATACAAAGTTCATTTCACAGTCTATTGAATATTACATGCACAATGACCATTTCACCACCACCTGAATTTAGCGTTTACAAATTTTATTTCGCAGCCATGCAATTTTTTACAATCTATGTAAAACCTGTTCAATTTACAACCTCCTTATAATAAAACCACAAAACGATTATATCACGCATGAACAATGTTCAATAACAAACGATTGGTAAGCATATAGTGTTTTCGGTCATCTGCAACTCTTTATTAGCACAACATCATAGTTAACAACTCTTCGTACATGATTTAAAAAGAAGTCCTCTACTAATAGGAAGAACCAGGAAAACTCAAGCTGCTTGACCTCGACGCTTGACACGGGCACAGAACGCAGGTTACAGGCTTTTTAACACAATTAAGTGTCTTCGAAGACTGCACACATTTTCTAAATTGACCAAAACACAAACGAGTACATCTGGAACATTACAGCAGCACTTGTTGGTCAACAAGAACCCCTCCTGGCAACCGTTAAACGACGAAAGCTGGCTTCGTTTGGACACAACCAGGCACATCTCACTGTGCAAGACCGTGTTCAAGGGCATGCTAAATCGCCGTCGAGACCGTCAGAAAGAAACTTGGATGGGCGTCCCTCCCCATGGATGAAATACTCTCAGCAATCAACAACATACGGGATTGGCGAAGGATCTCGGTGTCGTCGTTCCTGATTCCCCCAACTGCCTGACCGGTCAATGGAATGGAGTTCCGTTATCAGTGCTTGCTGCTCGTTCCACTGCACCTTTAAATAATGTGATAAACATACTCATTGAGTTCAGAGCTGTGCGTTGGTACATATGGAAGGGTTTATCCGCCAGTACATGCTTGTTGCTAAATGATAATTTCATGTTTCTAAATGACAATTTTCTATTGCTTATTGACAACTCCACTCTAAAATATTACAACTTTCATTTGAATACTGTTACATTACAATTGTATGTTCGTTTCTTTCATTTGCAGTAGAAACAATTCATTGTTCATACGCCTTAAGCTTATGTTCAGTCCCTTTATGAATACCATTTGTTGTTGGTGTAATGGAATTTGCGTTCAGCGCTTTGCAATATTGAAATGTTAATTTATACTACTGCTATTTAGTTTTGTGTTTGGCATTGAAATGTTAATTTATACTACTGCTATTTAGTTTTGTGTTTGGCTAAGTGCTTTTGACTTTGTTGCTGCTTCGATGATCGTTCTATGCATGTACAGCGTTATTGTATTACATGGAACCAATAATAAATTTAACGTTCTAAGTCAATCTCTTGCACGACGGTTTCATTACATTTGTATGTGAGAGCAAGGAACGACAACTCTGCGTGGAGATTGGTTCTAAGTTACAGTACACTAAATAACCGTTTCACGAAGGAGATTACAGTACACTAAATAACCGTTTCATGAAGGAGTGTACTCTCTAAAAAATACCATAGTTGACAGGAAGGCATGTTTTACACTTTTATCTAGTATTCGGGTGTTACCTTTCGGAGATAATGGTAGGGCATGAATAGGTGTTCACTACTGAATCCCTGAAATATTATATTTTTAAGACGAGACTCATATTTTCTTGACGTTATATGTCAAACAAACACAACAGGCTATTTAACGGCTAATTCATTACAAATCACTGTGTAAGGTATATGTGTATTGTTCAACATGTTTAATATTTTTCTTGGTGCGAGATTATTAACGGTGTGAAATGGTAGCAGCACAACTTACCGGCAGCGTAATTTTCAATCGCCGTTCTCTACAATGAAAAACGTTATGTACAATCATAACCATATTTTTATGTTGCAAGCATAACACACCAATATTACGAGGGTGAGGTATATTATGTAGTTTTATGATTGCAAACTAAAATGTGTGTTTTCTTATTCTTTTTCAATTACACGTGCATGAACGCATGCACGACACGTTTAAATAAGTACATTTAAATATGTGCGTGTCTTAAAACATAAATTCATCCATATTAAAGTAAACTCCTCCGTATTATCAATAAAGTTATAAATAACAATTAATATTTAAGATGTTCTAGCATTTAAAAGACGAAAGAAAAATTAAGCATCTATACCACAGCGTGATAAATAGGCACTTGTATTAAACCCACTTTTCACAGAGCTCATTTAATCTACCACGCTGTTTTACGTAGGAATAGAAAGGAGTAATTCGATCTATCTTGTGTAAGATTGACATGACATAAATTCTTATGAAGTTTATTTTAATTAGAGGCCCTTCTTACAAGATTCAAGTTTGAAAGGTTTCATTTCCGAACCTTAGATACTGATGAGCAGCAAACAGCATAAAACCTGAACATACTGCGAGTTACTCGCAGGCTGTTCTTGCTTTATGCTGGTTGCACATAGCCATTTTCACTTTGCATCTTAGTGGGAGAGGGAGAACTCACATTATTATTCGAACACGTTTAACCACGATCAGTCCAACGCACAGCGTTAGAAGGACACTTGCTGCAACTCCTATCCACATCGCGACTCGAGCATCTGGAGTGTCTGAAAATAAAATGTTGCCATAGCAACAATTACAATGACATCTAAACACCAATGTCTCTTGTCAGAAGTTGCGTTTCAATAACAAAGATGCTCAACAGCGAGTAAATTAGCTGCCGCACTGTAAAACAGATTAATATTTATAATCAAAGCGCTGAATGCACTTAATTTGTTCGCTGTTGTATAATCATAGACGCAGCTCAGTTTTCAAAATTATGTTATAGCTTTTTATATCGCAAGTTTGAAATGACCACAACCCATTCAAATTTATAAAGAGTGGGTCTTTAAAGCACAGGTCGAGATGTTTTGTTTTTTTCAAATCATTAATAAAAAAATAATTAATGCTTCATTTTAGGAAAACAGGGCTTTATGCATATGCATTAATTGTCATCTCAGTACCAGAAACTCTCTTTAAACGAAAAGCACCACACAACTAGAAATTTGCCACAGGCTAATCAGTGTGCACAGGCTAATCTTATTTGACATGCATTAAGCCCCGTTTTCCCCGAAAACAGCCAATATGTACAGTTTTCAATGATAAACACTATACCGGCCAACGTTGTCTTACAAGCTGTTAAATACTTTTGAATACATACACACTATGTAGTGTACCAGTGGGAACTATAAACAGGCAGATGCGGTGGTTAGAGCAGACGCTCCTAGCATTCGTCGTCTGCTTAATTTTACTGCAGTTATCCATACAGGCAGCGGTTACGGTTCCTAGCGTACTTAACGCAGACTGACTTGCAAAATTGCCTCTACATTATTTGTGAGATAACGCTCACAAATAAAACTGAGTTTCAGTAGCATGAAATATGTCCAACACCTTATTCACTATATATCATAAGCTTATGCTTTTAATAAATCTCCATTTTTCGCATATCCATCACAACAAAGATAGCAAACGCTTAAAATAATGTGTGTCTGAACGCACATGCATTAAGCCCCGTTTTCCCAAAGCGAGACTCATTATAATCTCTCAATCGAATGTTTATAACAACGACCAGAAATAACATCCGTGGTTTACAAAACACTATTGACAGAAGAAGTGAATACGACAGCGATAATTCATGTCATGTGCATATAGATATTACGGATATGGGCCTTATTTATGTTCACATTTGTAACCGATAAGCCCCAAACCAGTATGATTTAAACTAGATAGCGCAAAAACGCGTACTATTGGTTTATTGAATGGGACATCAAATCATGCAAGATATATGTCTACAGATTAGACAAACGACCAACAAAATCTTACCCAAAAGGTAGTATACATTGTATTCACCTTAGTGAAATAACACTAAATAAGAAAACATATTACCGTTTAAAGATCATCATCAATCTTTACAGGAAATGTAATAATGCGCTGTAACGCTTTTAAAATGGACCGTGCTCTGTGTAAAAGGGGTTTGATGCATGTGCGTAAAGTGTCGTCTCAGATTAGCATGTGCATTCCACACAGGCTAATCAGGGTCGACACTTTCCGCTTTTATGATATTTTTCGTTTCAAGAAAGTATATTCTTAGCAAAAATCAAGTTAAGGAAGAAAGTGTCCTCCCTGATTAGCCTGTGCGGACTGCACAAGCTAATCTGGGACGATACTTTACGCACATGAATATAACCCCCTTTCTCAGAGCGCGGCTCATATATTATTTCACCCGAGTTCGAAGCAAGGTGAAGTCAGCACAGGCTCATCAGGAAATACACTTTCGCTAGACGGAGTTTTCAATTAGAAGAGACATCCTTTTTATGAAAAAATAATAAATATGGAACGTGCCGTTAATTATCAGCCTGTGATCAGCCTGTGAGGACTGCACTTTACCCACATTCATCGAGTCCGGTTTTCCAAGTGCTCAAAGTGCTTAAATAAACATGCTGCCCAAATTAGTCTACAGTCTTACTGCGAGTATTTTGTTGACATGTTTCGTTAAAAAATGTATTCAAGCCAAACCAATATTTCTATTTGAACAGCGTTTACAATCAGAAGCTTAAGACAGAAACATACGGTGGCATAACTCGTTGCCACGAGATAGAAAAAAAGAGGAGTGCAATTTAAAAAAAATAGTGTAGGTCACCTCTATGCCACCGTAGAAACATCTTATAACACCATTTAGGATTTTTTCTATGCATACAACTTCTCTATATGGAAGCACAGGTACCTGGGGCACAAGAGCCGTTAGCAGACGCAAGCATGCGCAGAACACCGTTCCGGTCACGTGACTGCATCGTTATCAAATATATGTTATGTTGGTTGAGTGCTTCTAACACATAGGAGGTCAGCGTGTTGCTGAGCTTGACGGACGTCCCGAGACCTGAAATAAAACGAATAGGAGAACTACCTCAATGCATGTGTGTAACGTGTCGTCCCATATTAGCCTGTGCAGTCTGCAGGGACGACACTTTCCGCCTTAAGTTCCGTCCGCGAGATACTTCCTTTAAACGTTTCGTCCCTGAGGACCCTATGCACAACGCACAGGCTAATCTTGGACGACACTTTTCACACATACCGGTACATTAAGCCCAGTTTTTCCAGAACGCGACACAAACGCTTATCAGATGCAACAGTTTTGTGCTAATCAATTTTGACACATTTCAAATAAGGTTTTGAATGATACGTCTCATTGCTTTGTTGTCCACGACACCGCATCAAGAAAAACGCACACATCAATTAGGGTTCGTAAACAAGTGCTTTTAAAATGTAAATGCAGAATTCGCAACTGGCTTATGAGTTATTTATCATGAGAGCATATCAGAGTGCCGTTAGCAAAAAAGGGACACATTATATTTACTTTAATTTTTTTCTGATTCACTGTTTGTGAAGTATGAGGTTCAAATCGTTTTTCAACCGGTTTAAACCCCGATACTTCTCATTGACCCTTTGAAGCAGTTTTTTAACCGGTTTAAACCATACCCTTTAAAAAATTTATGCCATGTTGTATGATTTATCCTGCATTACATGGGTAATGATCCAATTGCAATAAATAAATTACTAGCGTGCATTAAAAAGATCTTCTCTCCTGATAATGTTTCTGGGAGCTATGCACTAAATTCTTGTCCTTTTAAAACAGTGTCAACCGATACGACAATAGCAACATACCTGTGCAATTAGCATCCTGTTCCGAACGTTGGCAGTACGTAAGCACGAACTCTGATATGTAGTATACTGGTTCCACCTGGCCGCACGATGGCGTGGTCCATTGCACGAGAAGCGTTCGTGAAGGCATTCCATCTGACGTCACGGTCAGCGCCATTGACAGTTTTGTAACAGCTATATTAAGAAACGCTTATGCATAAAGACTCTAGTTAATATTAGCCTCGCTCTGTGAAAAGCGGACTTAAGGCATGTTCGTAAAGTTGGCCCGAACAGGCAACGCAGAGACGATTGTTTCCAATTAGACTATATGTTTGTGAAAAGAAAACTTTTTTTAAACGAAACATTAAATACAAGTGTCGTCCTTAATTAGCCTCTGTGGACGGCTCAATCTAATCTTGGACGACATTTAATCCTCGTGCATTAGAACTCGTTTTCCCAAATGGAGGATACCCTATATTCAACTTAATTGTGTGATAAATTTAAACCACATGATTCAAATGTCTTACCTGAAAACAATTGAAGAATAGTTAACATATACATGTAGCTGATATTTGTTGAAAAATATATTCCCCAAAATGTAAGTGCATTAAATAATAATGGTGCATTGATCAATAGTCATTTTTAATGAAATGGACAAAACATTCGTTTCCATCTATAAATCCAATGCAACTTTCGTTTTTACGCAAAATGCAGTAAACACATTGTAATTCTTATTTATATCAAACTAATTAAAAACGTATAGATATACCCTCTGGTTTATAATAAATGCACTTTGCCCACACTATGCCGCCTGTGTCATACGCCACGCCGACCCGGTAGCGGCCTATTGGGTGGTCCGAGGAGAGATGCAGACTAAGATGGGTGCTTGGTACAGTCACAATAGGCGAAGATTGCTGTAAAGACACCAATGGTTCATCTAAATTGCTGTAAAAACAACAATAGTTCATATGCACTGCTGTAAAAACACCAACAGTTCATATATTTTGCTGTAAAAACACAAACAGTTCATATATACTGATGTGCAAAAACCAACAGTTCATATTCATTGCTGTAAACACGCCACATTTCATATACATGTATATTGAACATCCTTATTAATTACTTGCAATATTTTTCTCGCGGATAGCCTTCATTTCAGTAATGACGTTTAACGATTACGAATATGCGAGAATGCTTCCATTTTAAGTCAACGCATTGATAACAACACCGAATCACTTACATCACATTCGCCAGAAGCATCCTTGAAGCACCAATAAACACTAGCACGAGAGTCAGCTGCATGTCGCGTGTCTGTCACCAAGTGTGGTCCTGTCCATGACACGCTGAGACTTGAGTTTACGTCACGGTTCACTTCCGGGATAACCTCGCTGATAGGAGAATCTTCGAAAATGTAAACGATAAAAAATCGTCTGAATACTATGGAAGGATATTACCATAACTTGAAAGGCTATTGGCGCCTCTGGCCACTTATATTCATCTTATTTTAGTATGCGCAATGCTCTCCCTGACTTCGGTGAAATATACGCATTTATTATACTTAGGTATACACATGTACTTAACCAAATGCGTGTTATTTTTGAGATTACGTATGATCTTACAATGAAATGTCGGCCATGTATAATTAACTTATTAAAAGACACTCGTATATTGATCCTTTCTTCTAAGCATATAACCGTCAATGAATACAAAAACTAAATGAAATTCAAATAAAAAAAATGAGCCTCTCTCTGGAAAAGACGGGGCTTAACGCATGCGCGGACAGGTTCGTCCCAGATAAGCATGTGAGTTCCGTATATTCTAATGAGGGACGATACTTTCCGCCTTAACTAGATTTTCGCTATGAATATACATTATTTAACCGAGTTATATCATAACAGCGAAAAGTTTATTTCCTTATAAACACGTGCGGACTGCACAGGCCACTCTTGGACGTATCTTGACGCACATGCATTAAGCCCTGTTTTCCCAAAGCTCGAATCACCGGTTTTAACTTTTTATTCTGCAATATTACCTGAAGTGTTTATGTCAATGGAAGATTCATCCGACCAACCCGCGGAGTTTCCTGCTTGTAAGTTAACCGTATACAGCTGCCTGCACGGCAATGTCACGTGGTAGCGAAACACGTTACCTGGGACCGAGTATTTCGAGGAAAACGTGGATGCGGAACTAGTAATATTCGAGACCTCCAAATTGAATTGCTGAATAAGACCATTCTTTGCCTCTATCGGTATATCCTGCAAATAGGGCTCAGAGTATATGTTTGCTTCTGATTTCATTTTTATTTTTAAACTATGTTATACTATTTCTCATAGTGTAAAGGTAAAACGTACTTGTCTATACATATATTATATATTCTGGATATATATTGACATGGCTTATATTCCGCTAAACTACGCTATTATGTGTACCGTATTATACTTTTCATTTTTGCAGCTATTTTGCCATTATACAATTTTTTCCGCATACTTCGACTTGAGGGTATGAGTAATAACAAAAGCTACTTAAAATTAAAGTTGGCAGTCAATCGAGTCTGATTTCAAAACCATTTACTTTTAACCGACACGTAGATTTAATCCTTAAACTAACCCTAACCCTAATGCAGCGTGTATCGCATTTCTAAAGCTGATTTTAATCATAATGTTCGGCAGCGAAAAACACTTGAAATGCGATAGTTGTTAAAACCATTAACTTTTTCAAATAAACCAAGCCAATTGCTTACGATGAGTTTATATATATGAGCCGTGCTCTGGGAAGTACGGTGATTAATTAATGAACGTAAAGTGTCGTCTCAGATTAGCTTTTGCAGTCCGCATAAAATAATCAGGGACCACACTTTCCGCTTTTATGGATTTTTTTAAAGGAAAGTGTCGTCTTAATAAAACACTAGTCTATGCGGAAAGTGTTGTCCCTAAAAAGCTTGTGCGGACTTCACAGGCTAATTTGGGATGACACTTTACGAAAATGCATTAAGCACAATTTTTCCAGATCGAGGACCGTATTTATCATGAAACAAATACCTTCCAATAAAGTATCACGTTGCATAAGCGTCTGTCGCTGTGTACAATTGAGAAACAATCGCGACATAACTCTGGCGCCATTGACGGAGCTGCAATCAAGATGAAGACGTAAACAAGGTGTGTAATCTTGATGGACAATCTCACAACTTACATGTAAACTTTTCTGCTGAAACAATAGGATTTGTTTCAAACAAAATAGTAAACGCATGACTTTGTTATATAGGCATGTGTTTATAACTTATTTATTGGGTTTTGTAATGTAGCATATGAGTGTTGAAAGTTACGGAATTAGCAGGTTATTTACTGGAAATAAATCTTACAGTGACGATCAGGAAGACATGGTTGCATAATTGAATCGTTTTACTGCAAACCCAGTCACAAACACCCTAAACGCTCAGTGACTTCATTTTGTATTTTGATAAAGTGATATAAGCACACATATATAAATATCTGTTTTACAATCCATATCCAAACTTGATTATGTAAATTGTAAAAAATATGTTTTGCATTATGTTGTTTCATGAAACGAATACATTTGCCGAAACTAACGTAAGTTTTAGCCCTTACGTGCTTCGTCCGTTCTCGCCTCATTCACGCTGATGATGTCGCTAGGGTGACCATAGAGACTTCCGGTAAGGTTAAGTTTTCGACATGTCACCGTGAATTCGTATTTTGTGAAGGGAGACAATCCTACAACAACGGTGCTTATACCGGTTGTCGACCTTGATACGTTGTTTTGAACTTCCTATATAAAAATAACAAATACATAATTATGCTAATAGTAAGGTATGAAAAACATAATATTATATGTGTCATTCCTACTTGTCGGTTCGTTTAACAAAATCATGCATGACATTTTTGATATTTTAAGGTTCTATATATACTACTATGCAAATATATAAATGACAGATGACGTACCGATCCGGGATTTATTATCAGGTCCAATAACCAGTTCACACAAGGTATGTCCGTTAATTCAGTAATGGTTTTCTATGGACTTAATGCATATGCGTAAAGCGTCGTCCCAGAAACAAATTGGCAATTAGGGACAACACATTCCGCCTAGACTTGAAATCGTTTGGAAGAGACTTTCTTTATACGATCGTTTGGAATAGACTTTCTGTATACGAAATAATCAACAAATAGGGAAAGTGTCTCCCGGATAAGCCTGTGCGGACTTCACAGGCTAATCAGGGACAACACTTTAAGCACATGCGTTAGGCCCATTAGTCCAAAACGAGACTAAACTTTTCGGCGACCAACTTTGGTTTTACCTGTCGTTAAACTGGTCAAAATACATTATGCCTTCAATGTGTTACAATAGCGTTACACTTACTTTCCAGTCTTTTAACCCATTCTTTCTGTACATGAAGTAATATTTTGCCTCCGTCGCTCTAGGAATAGGCAGCTGACGTGACCACGTTACGCTTACGTTAACGCTGTGATTGTTTAATACGGTGACGTTAACCTCACCAACAGCGGGTGGCTTCTCTAGAATATTTATATCATAACTATATTTATTTATGTAATTGATATATTAAACACAATATTTGCATTTTTTTTAAGTAGTACATTGTAATTATGCACATACATATTCGCTTTTAATTATTTCAAGTTCGTTGTTATTATGTTTTATGTCTTTAAATTTAAGTGTTTTTTATGTTAACTGCACATTAAGCCACGAAAAACCACGACACTTATCACCTACTCAACGTATAACGCTTAACATATGTGTTTAGCAAATATTTTGCTATTAAGTTAACTACTATGCTATATATTGTATAATTATATTTTTCAAATAAAACATGTATCGGTACGAACACTTAACATATCTAACACCGTTTTAAATCGCTTATAATTTATGTCATCAAAATAATATAACCCGTAATATTGGTGTGACCAACCACAATCAATCGGATCGATCTGCCATTGCTCCTCAAATATTGTCGTCTGGTTTTTCAGCATTACGTGCACGTGCAGGATGAATGGTTCCCGGAAATCAAGACAGTCTCCCAACGCCGGGTTGTATGCGCATGCACATGAAGTAGGCGTGACGTTTTGAAATATGCCCCAGAAACCATCACTGGTCCTATGTCAGATATAAAGGCCGTTTATATGAAAAACAATAATGGTACCCTACGGGTATCATTATTGTTTTGTTTATATGAAAAACATTATTGTTTTTCATATAATTGACAGGCTTTAAACTACCTAGGCATGTAACATTCGATTATAAAGTTTATCATAAGAAAGGCATAAACTATAAACAATCATCTTATGTATATGCTTTTATGTACAAAAAAGTACATGTTTTCATTTATAATAAAAGCAATTTTAGTCAGATATCGTCGAAAGCCGAAAGCTAAAAATTCTTTGTCTATTAAATGATCCTGAGAACGCCGCCAGTGTCGGGATCGAACAAGGAACCGTTCATTCACAAGACGAACACCATATTCACTATTCCATTGCGACTTTTCGAGATTCGTGAGTATCTGGCTTGGTATTGATTTTCTATATCTAATGAAATATATAGCTCCGACACGTCTTGAAAGTCGACTTACCAGTTCGCTATGACGTGGAATGAATCAGGCGCTGACGCATCTGTGTCAAGGTCCTTTATCGTCCACCGTAGGTTGATATCACGGGGCACTAGCCATGACTTGTAGTTAATGACGCAGGAAAGCTCGGACCCACACAGCCCTACAATAAAAAGACGGAAAAATAAGGCCTTGAATAAAAATGAAAATATTTATTTCCAGGACTGGTCCTTTATAACAAGAAAGCTCTAAATCAAATAAACTCGAATGCCTTAAATTGATTATTTTCTCCCAGTAAGACAGTGTTATGACGCAATTTCAATCAATTTGGTATGACGTCAAGGCATTTAGCGGAAACATTGTCAAGCTTTCGGACGTCCGATTCACATCATTTTAAAGCGTTCTTATATGTGATGCTACGTATAAATGTATGTAAACACTAAACGTATTTCATAGAACTTAACTTCTATTTTCTGTAAACAATTTGTGGCTTTTTGTCCAAGTGTCGATAACTGAATTATTAAACGTTTGGCTGTGTTTGCCGCTTAAAATATATAACAATAATTTGTGAAATCAAAACTATGCAGTAGTGTTATTGTCTCAAATTAACAAAGCTTGTCACACCTTTTAACAGGCTTGCTAGCATAAGCCCTACGAAGATTATATAGCTTGCAGCCTGCATTGTGAATGCATGGAACTACCCATTTGTATTTTAGAAGTGAAGTCATCGCAGCGCACTCCGGCTGAAAATAGAAGGGCATAGCATATTTTTCAAATGCAACGACGCGTATTCACTGCTTGGAAATAATTGGCATGTGTAAGTTGTTTATTGTAACGTGTTCTCAAATGCAAAATATCGTCGTGGATTGCCAAACTAGGATGCTGCTTTGATTGTAAAAAACTAATATTAGAATATTCACAACAACTTTATTCCGCAGAGTGCAATACTAATATGTGAATGTTCAAGTACATCCTTATAATTCCGTGTTCTTTATTAATTTAATATAGGAAAATTTACGCACAACTTTAATACTCAGTGTGCAACATTATTATAAGAATATTTACGCGAAATATCATTATTAAGTGTGCAATACACGTACTATAAGATTCATGCATACCTTTATAACTCATTTTGCAATATTATTATAAGAATATTCTTGCGAAATTGTATTATTCAATATTTAATAGTAATATAAGAATATTCATGCTCAACTTTCTATGAGAGTGGATAATTCAACATATTGAATGTATCTTTTTCGGAATTAAAGATATAAGACCGCAGGGCTCCAGATAATTTTTTGGGCAGTGGGGTATTTCACCCCCTGTTTTTTTTTTAAGCTGGAGGTATTTTACCCCTTTAGAATTTTGTGTGAGGGTATTTCAAAATCTGAAAGGGTAATGAGAGGTAACGGCTTAAGAACCACTCAAAACATAAGCTTTCTTACTCGAATCAATGCAATTAACAATCAATTTATCCAAAATAAAACGGCAGAATGGTGACGACATATTTGTTTATGAATGGTATTGGTTGGAATATTCCACAAGTTCCGTGTTTTCGCGTGACGCATTTAAATACAGTTAAATGCGTAACCGATATTTTCAGAGCGTATCGGTACGCTCTGGTAATATTTTTAAAGCGTTTTTCGGGAAAACTGATGCGTATTTACGCAAATACGCCCCTTATCTGGAGCCCTGTAAATATATTAAGACCGCTTCTTTCTAGCAGCATGTGTTAGATTCAATAGCAAGTATGTAAATTAAGAAAATAATTCGAGGGTTCCCTCTTACTCAAAACACTATTTGACTTTACAACGCGTGCTTGCATTCACATTGCCAATAGAAAGTAAAGCGATCACGTATTAGCGCATTATAATCGAGTAAAACGCTTTAAATTAACAAGCATTTACAAGGTTTTTTTTTTCATTACAAAATAGCGCTTCTTTACAAAGCAGAACCAATACGTACTAAATATAAAGTACATACCCTTCATTTTCAGAAAATGACGTACCAATCCCAAATATTTGCACTGTTTTCGTTATCTTTATATCGTATTGTTAACAATAAGCTTTTTCATTAAAAACGATATAATTATTTCGGTGTAATTTTACTGTGTATTGTGTACTTGACGAAAACGAAATATAATGATAAATTAGAAACAACATTAACGCTAAAAATTCCTCTCGTGCCTCACTCTACATAACAAAACAATACTACCGGGTACTTCGAAGTTATTTCAAACTGAAACTAATACTAATCAATACTTCAACTTAAGACGCGTGTGTTAAACGACCAATCGACTATACGCTTGACTGTTGTTCTAAAGATTTAAGCTTTAACCCGTCAAAAGCATTCAAATCCGTGGAATTTCGGGTATTTAAGATAAATAAAGAAACACGTGGCATTTTAAGGTCGTTCGACAGTTCAAAATTAAAAATAACCTATTGAATTTTGTGGTGGTTCTGGTCAGGATAAATCAGTTTACAAAAAGTAAAACTTACTGACGCATTAATATGTAAGAAATGTAGAAGTTTATCTAATAGAAGATGTATTAGAATAAATATAATATTGACTAAAATACTGAATCATGCATTTCTTAAATATAAACCACATTGACAACAAATGTTAGTAATTTACTGGATAGAAAATACAAATCCCAGAAGTAACAAATGTTTAACCACTTACTTTCCGTTATATATAATACATGTTTAAAGTTAGAAGTGGATCAAGAGTTTAAAGACATATTCCTTTTCGAAAATTCAAGAAACTACGCACACACCCTTTCAGGAATTTGGAATCGTTGGCTTTGACCCGCGAATCTGCTTCGTTTAAGTCCAATATAGAAGAAAGCAAGTCATAATCAGAAGACATTAGGGCTTACTTAGACACATTTATAATAAGAAACATTGTCATTGTTACTAGAAGTATACATCCCGACCGTGGGAGATTTCTTTAGATCTCCCCATAGTCCCAGAAAACGGACTGGAGAGCGTTTCAAATAAGTCTTAGGCTTTCTATAAAATCGAGCTAAAATGGACAGGTTTAAAATTAATTTATAAATGAGTTTTTCCGAGTTATTACTTAGTTCTTAAAATGACTATGCTTATCTTAACTAATTGTATAAATGAAAACAAAACTTTTAAAGTCGGTGACTCAAAGAGGCTCCAATACTACTTAACCAAACAAAACTTGCAATGAACCATATTTTCTTACATCACTATTTTGATCTAACACGCCCATTATGAAACAATTGCAAGGAAGCGCAGGTAGATTGCCTGACATGATACTTTTAAAAACTTCCTTTTATATCGACGCGATCTCAGTATTCATGTGACACAGTTATTGATGAAAACACGCGATCAGAACATCCAAATCATACTCATCTTACAGTTTTGGATTTCAGTTGAAAGGTATTCATTGATAAACAGAATTGAAGAAGTGAAGCCTTTACATATTCACGGATATTTTTATATGTATCTGCTGCAGCTTTCTGCATGTAGAAAATGATTGCAAATCATTTTTATTAACCCATTAATACCTAGTGGACTATCCCATCCTTCTAAATTGGATCAATTTATTTCCAAAATTAGGGATGTCTAGTATATTTATTTCTATATTTAAAATATTTCTTACAGAAATTCCTTTCAGCAAACAGCGCAGACCCTGATGAGACATCGCATCACGAGGCGTCTCATCTGGGTCTACGCTGTTTTCCAAGGCATTTTTTTCTACACTCTACACACTAGGCATAAACGGGTTAACATGACACGTAATATGTATGTTTCATATTCATACGATGTTTTCGTTTATTAATGCAATTCGAACAAGGCTAGTAATGATCTACTGGTTATAGCCATTCAAATAAGCCTCGTTCTGAGAAAACTGGACTTAATGCATATGTGTAAAGTGCAGTCCACAGAGGCGACATTGTCCGCTTTTATGTTTTTATTTGTTCGAAGTAAGTCTCTTCTTTGTAAAAATCCAGTTGAGGCAAAAAGAGTTGTCCGAGATTATCCTTTGCGAACTGCACGATATTGGACTAATCTTGCACTTAACATTAAATGCAATAAGCCCGATTTTCCCAGAACAAGGCTCAAATGTTTACATTTTCACACACACTCATAGACTTACCACTATATGTACATTGAGCTCGAACAGATTTGCCATCGCTGTATACATACATGTTCCAAAACATGGTGTGTATTTAAAGGCAGCCGTACATGGGGCATTAGTTAATCCCGCCAAGGAAGTGTTTTTGGTTACTTTCCGCAAAATTAAATGCTTGCCATATACGAGGCATTGTTCGGGTGCATTTGTTTTAAGAAATGCTTAAATAGGAAAGGAATAGAAACTTATAAAAATGTAATTAGTAGTGTTAAAAGGTGAAAATTCAATGATATACATTTTCAGCAAACAGTTATTTTACATGTTTTATTAATCAAGTAATGAATGCAATTTCTATTATTTTTACAACATGTTTGTTACAGTGCATATATAAAATCATTTTTTATTAAGTTCAAATAAGTTCTTCCCCTATATCACCATCGCCATAGCCACTGTCCCGCCTAGCCCTGATGAATTTAAGTGTCCACGACGGGCTTACGGATAAGTGTAAGATACAAAGGAAGCTCCTCTTTAAGGCGAAAAGCTCGTCCCTGATAAGCCTATGCGGACTGCACCGGCTAATATAGGACTTAACTTTGGAACGCACAGGCATAAAGCCCCGTTTTCTAAGATGCGAGGCTCATATGTGATTTGCACTTTTTTATTGATCCGATGCAAAATTGAGCATCTCTTTAGATGGTTGTTCTGAATTGTATCCCTATTGCAATGTATTATCTCTGACTATATGTGTATTGTTCTGTGAAAATTGGGCATACTGCATATGCGTAAAGAGTCGTCCCTTTTTAGCCTGTGCAGTCCGCACAGGCCAATAAGGGACGACACTTCCCGCCTAAATTGGATTTTTGCTAAGAGACTTCATTAAACGAAAAATGTTATAAAAGCGGAAAGTGTCGTCCCTGATTAGCCTGTGCGGACTGCACAGGCTAATATGGGATGACACTTTACGCACAAGCATTATGTCCAGTTTTCTATGAACGCGACTCATAATGTGATGGTTGATAAGAGTCAATGTGTGAAAATAATAAGTCACATATTTAAAACACCAAACAGATTTTGCAAATAACAGATAGCACATTTTTGAAAATAGTTTTTACGCTTTATTGGAAATAAAACAAGTGCACGATAAGAACAAGCGGTTTCATTTTACATCGAAGTCCGCAATCTTACCCAACTTTTCTTTACGTATAACTCAATGAACAGGTTTAAAACGTGGATAAAATGGACATGCACGTATAATCATTATACCATCAAAATATTCAAAATAGCTCATCATAGCTAGGTTAAGAAAGCTTGACTTGATTAAAAAATATGTAGATGATACACTTTTTTAAATAACCATAAATGAAGTTATACACAGTTCAAGTAATTATATCGCTGTATTATACTTAAACCCTGTGCCATTCGGAAATCTGATTATCATTAAACTGTTGTGCCCGACATTGTCTTTTAGAATAACTAAAGAAAAGTTATTGACTGTCTTCTGTGTTTTCAAAAACATACTTTACAGAGACACTTTAATTATGCGATAAATAAAACCGGCATCAGTATTAGATATTAAAGATGTCCCATAAAACATTATATTAAATGTTCAAAACTCAAAAGTGAGGAAGTAGCCCTTAAACTTATTTGTCCTATACAGTGTAAATGGAAATGTAAACGTATACAATAAGATACAAATAGATTTTGAATTTGAATGCAGGTTATACTTGTGAAAATCGATATTCATATATAAAAGGTTTTGAATATTCGTGCAATGAATGGAACATAAACTAAACAGAAGTTGGAACATTTCAGGTCGGAGATTTTGTGTGTGACAAGTTGAAAACAGAGATTATTTACATTGGACGTATGAAAGAAATAATAATATAAACATGTCAAAGAAATTTTTTAAGCTATGTGCAAGAATGTTTGATCGGAGTGGCCTGGGGAAGAAAATTGTTCAGTTGGGATCAGCTGCCCAAACACAATTGGGTCGTGTGACCAAAACTTCAACGAAGCCAAAACTAAATAACGAAGTGACGTCTGAACAATGTAATACTCAAGGGAAAACAATTCCCTTTATCGATGATAGCTTCCTGAAATCCAATGAAAAAACAAACTGGACTTGGCCTGTTGAGAAATCAAAGAAAGCCAGACAAATACTTTGTAAGCCACAATGGTTTAAAGGTAGTATAGACCACTGCACTAGTTCGGTGAGATCTGGAGCACATAAATCGTGGGGTTGGGCAGTTGAAAGTGCAAGCAATTTACAACAAAAGATTCCCGATGTACGTAAACGATTACAGGATACTTTTAATCGAAGACGAGAAGACAACAAAGCTTCGGGATCTGATGAAAGCACCTCTCGGGTAAAGTCAGATGGTAGAGAAAAAAATGCAATGGCTAAGATATTTAATTTTTCTAAACAATTTAAGAAGATTCGGGAACGAAAGTCATCACAAGTAGAAGGCGCCATTGGAGTTAAATCTGAAAAAGATGCCACAGAGACAGGTTTTCGAAAAATGTCTTTTGAACTAAATATTAACGTCAAATTCAGTGTACACGTAAACGTTAGTAAAAAACAAGAACTTAGTGTCCATGCCGTGGATTCTGCCGATAACGAGATGTGGATATTAAGCATTTCACCTTTATATTCAGTCAAAGCAAATTTAGGAACGTTTTCCGGACCAAAAAAAATTATATGTTGGTGCTGCAAACCGGACCAAATTCACAACGCTACACGTGCACTAGACAAAGACCAACGCGACAGAAAACAAAAGTTGGAACGTACTTTGGTCTCTGTATTAATCGCTATTATTCAACGAATTATATTAAAATCTATCTTACCGGAATCCGATGTTTCTGAGATTTACAATTTGTTTATTGGTGTGCCAACTGAAGGTGACTTTCCAGAAAAGGACTTTTCAGAAAAGAATGACGATAATATAAGCGCAAACACAACATATGTGAACGCATCCAACACAATTGTCAGTCGAATGTGTGTTGCTATTTTGAGTGCACAGTTCAGTTTTCTTGCAAGCATGTTAGGGACGAATGTTCTTGTGAGCATATTGCTCAGTGTACTCGGTTCGCTTTTGGGGGAAAAAGTAGGCAAATCTATTTATATTATCATGTCAAAACGTCCTATTAGTTAAAATGCAATAACATCGTTGACCATCAGAAGAGGTGGTACAATTATTGTATTTACATATACCAGTAAATTAATGTTTAATATGTTTATATAACGTCATTTTGACCCATATACACAAATTGAGAGTGTAATGTACTTGGAACTATATATTATGTAACAAAATACATCAATTCTGGCAGGTATTTCTGCTTTCCAGGTTCTTAAGAATCGCATAAATGAAACGTGCTTTGTTTGCAGTCCGGTTGTCCCGGTGTAAACTTGAGATAAACACGTATTGGACATTGGAATGAGGTTAAAATATATTTCATAGCGATCAATATAGACCATACGTATTAATTTTGGATCCTTTGTAAAAAATTATGTCGTTTTATGTCATCAGTAATGACAGGTGTGTTGTGTATTAAATACTAGCGATTTTAATCCCTTATTCCAGTGTGCTAGTGTGGCAGATAATAGCTGGAGTATAAATACGAACATAATGACAAATGCTTTCTGGACAATTGGTCCGATACTCTTATATTGCAATCGCTTTATGCATACACTCCAGACGACGTTTATAACCGTTTTTAACTTACCAAGGCTTGATCGGGTAGTTGTTACTGCAATTATGACTAAACAAAAGACCTCACATGTTGCTGAGTAAAAATGTGAACGAAGATATAAATATTAAAAAACTGGCCGAATATTTGAATAAGAAATTCCGACTCCCACATTTTATTTTTGTTCATTAAATAGCTAAAGTCTTTCTGTGCCTGCATTAGTCAGTGAACTGATAAAAGCTGTCATACATCAAAGAGATGTTTGTTTTGAAATTCTGTATACGGATATCATCGTCTTGGCTCGTCAAATGTTACATAGTACTTCTAAATTGTCTGCTACTTGTTATTATTGACAGGTTCTTTATTTTTTTAAACAATTTTGAATTACTGTGTAGCTTGATGTTTTGATGTGTTCTATTGAAAACGTTCGTAGTCATGGGCAAGTTGATTCTTTTTGTTTAATTGTATACGCTGTTCGTTCCATTTGCAATAAGGGCATTGTTAATTTATCAAACACTTTTTGATACTATCTTTAAAACTACATTTTTAGTTTAGCGACGATCTATGTAAGTCATTCATTGTAAGACGCAGATGTGTATAAGCTGTCTTCATCAGATTGCTGTACGAGGGCTCTGGGTTCATATTTAGAACATTTCCAAATAAAGTCAACACATTAAAATGTTACCCGCAGACAAAGATTTGCAGTAGTTATTACCATTGATCTACTGTTCAAGGGATTGCAATATATACGTGGAGTATTTCCCAATATTGTCAACACTTGAAATTGTGACCCGGTTGTAAAGAAGCTGTTTGTTTGGATATTACATTTTCTGCTGCAAATGCTTATTTTAATACCACTATGGTTCGTAAAGACAATGTTAATTCCACTGTGCAGTACAATACAAGAATGAATGACAGCGGAAATTCAATTGAAATTTCAGCTAATTTCTTCAACAAGAAGGCCGGATACACCGTATTGGCAAACACATTTGGGCATTTCCTATTGGGTTTCCCAAATGAGATTTTTAGAAAAGCTCATGCATTCAATATATGCGTGTCGTATTACATGTCGCAAATGTTAATTTCGCCAATCGATAGGCTAAAAACAGTTGTTTATTTTAATACGGCATCGTTATCGATGTATAATACACTAATTATCCTTCAGATAAATGATTTTATAGGACAAAATGACCCATAAAGAAAAGATAAGGTTTATCACACACCTTGGTTTATCCCACACGTATTTGGACTACTTTTTTTGCCTTTCACTCCTCGTTCGTTTGTTCTTAAATTTGGATTTATACATGAAATGAATGTGCACTTTTTGAAATAAATATACCGTTTGTTTGTTTTATTGTTCTTTAGAGAGTATAATTCAACGTTAGTGATTCTAGTCTATTGATTAGTTAGGAGCGCTGGGACAAACTCTGGGTCCACAACTAATGCAGCCTTATGCGCGAAGGGTGCGCGTTTGTATAAACTTCGAAATACAAGCACAGGGAGTCAAAATGCGTAGCTTAAACTCATTTATTTTAGCTCGATTTCATCGAAAGCCTAAGGTTTATTTGAAACACTTTCGAGTCCGTTTCCTCGGAATAGAACTAGTAATTGGTGTATATGGAGGAAATCTAAAGAATTTAACCACAGTGGGGAACGAACCCGATTTCCGCTCGCTAGGCTGACACCATATCCGCGGCGACCCTTTACCCATATACCTTTTAGTCAAAATACTTGAATGCTTGCTTAAGTTATTTTCAGTAACCGTAGTTTTTCTACTTTGAGTCACGTTGATACAATCCCGAGCAATACCTCGATATACTATTGTACAACCTACAAATACAACTAAAACAGATTTGAAGAGCATCTTACTAAACAGGAACCGACAATTTTTTTGTATACTCATGTCTCACTTTTGACGTCAGCAGGTTGCAGCAAACACAAGTAGTGTTGCTTGCGTACGTTTGAATTCAATCCACCTATTTGTAAATGGCAACAAAGCAACAAATGACCACGAATTGACATATCATCTGTTTAGTAAAAATGTAATGCAACCTGCACATGTATTAACGCAGAGTAGAAATGTTCTGAAATCTTTAATTATCGGACAAATGAAATGACCATATATAATAGAAAAATAAAAAATAATGGAAGGTAGCTGGGGATTCGATAACAAGCACGCTATGACCGAAATGTTCAATATGGATGAAGCAATTCTATACAAATTGGTATTCAACGACGAAAAAATAATACGTATTCTTAGGATTTTTACGTGAAACTTAGAAAGAAATTGATTAATACATACGTCAACAATAGTATGTTCAAATTAGATAACAAATGGTAGCATTAATAACACAATGCTAAGTTAAAAAATAACCGTCTGATTTGGTTGTAACAAAGTTAAAAAAAACAATGAGTCGTGTATTGCTAAAGTGCTAAACTATTTGTTTAAAAAATGCACTCGCGATATTGATACTTCTTTCGTGGAATTTCAAGGCAACGAACAAGAGCTGCTGGGAGTCCGGTGCGCGATATGTAAATCAGACGACATAAACAAACGTACACAAAATACAGAAGACATACGTTTAATTTTCGAAAACCATATCATAAAGCATGCGAGGCGTCAGTAAATAATAAAACAGAACTCGATTTAAAGGTAACGATATCTCCACATGGAAAGTTGGTTACCAAATTTCATGGCTCAGAAAATGTAATTAGCATAATGCATTGTTCAAGTTGTAAATACAACGGATAACTGTCTTGAGGTCATTCATTGGCAAAAACGTAATAGTAAAATGATGGTTACTAATAATATGACACCTATTACACAATTAGAAGCCATTTTGAAAATTAATTACTTAAACATTGTTGACAGTGTAAAATTGGAATTAGCCCATGCCAGGTCTTTTCTTGTCAAGACAAAAATGTATAATCTGTTCACAAACAAGTGTGAGTCTTTGGCGACGTTATGTAAAACCAGGAAAAAGTTTTTCTTTAAAAGTACAACTGCTATTTCAGAAGGTTAAATACGCTGCTATCAAAGCTCAAATTTAAGGAATAGTCTCCAAATGAGTCGAACGCGGGATTGGTGCTTCCAACATCGTCGTTTTGATTATCATTGTTGGTTTGGAAGGTGTCCTTTGTGCTAAAGATGTCTATGAATTAAATGGAAAATATGACGCATGCGAAATAGAAGTAACAGTATTCTTCGCAGATTTATATGCTCGAATCGCTGAGACGGTGGTTGTATTATCGTTTGGTTTCCTTAGAAAAGCGTCAGCATCTGACTTCCTCTTAAGTACTTTATTAGCTTCTACATAAATTCTCAGTGCACGGAACAAGAATGCAAATGTTGAATGCAAAGTCGAATTTCTCCACCAATACTAATTTTTTTAAGAAGCCCTGGCGTATTATTTGGGGGATATATGTTTATATCATTTTCGGTGCCAAAACTTTTTCACTGGCACACCTTTAAAGAAATTTTGAAATAAAGTGCTAAATATGGGACAAATCCCTGCATCGTCGACTTCAAATAGCCATATTTCAATAAATCCTGAATAATAATAACCAGGAGTTTTCTAACATACATGATAATACCTCCTTTGCATATACCAAAATATTTTTGAATTCAAAAATGCCGTTAAACTAGGCAAGTGTCAATTTGCGTCCCGAAGAGAATCAGATTATCACAGAAAATAACAACAATGGACAGAAGTTACCCTAATACAACAATTAAGTAGAAAGTTTTAATGCGTTAATGGATTCTTATATTTACACCCGCGAGCCGAGTGTCAAAACACATTATTTATCACACATATCTACAGTCTTTACCTGATTTCTAAGCATAAACTAGATCCCGATTCTCATCTATGATACCATCTTTTTGTTTTATGTCGCCATAAAAACAGGTAGGACCTATACAGTCCGCCACATTTATATACCCACAAAAGCCACCAATTACGTTTGCATTTTGTGTGTAACGGTTTATTTGGTAAAAAGGTAAAATTATCTCAACATCATTCGCGCTATGAATACACAATCACGTTGTTATACTTAGTAATCTTTTATAGAACACACATGTCTGTTAAACAGGTTAATTTATTATCTCCATTTACACACAATTGGCCTTTACTTTTTGTGGGAATTATGTCCTCTCTCCACTGAGAATTAACCCATGTAGAATTATGCAATAGTTATCCATCAAAATATAAATGGTGTGCGAAATAGTGTCCATATTGTTGGATCTTTTATTGTATTGTATTATTAAATGTGTATTAATTTACCATGATATCAATTTTATTCATATTTCATCGTACCACATGTTTTTCTGTTTGTTACAATAACTGTCATTGTCGTTGTATATGTGTTTTCGTCATGTGCCTAATTGGTCGACATCAATAAATGGAAAATACCCAATGTATGGGTATCGTGTGCTCCCACTACAGACCCACTTAATTTCAAATTCCCGTTTTCGCTTTACACAATATTAACTGTATGCGCTATTTGAAAAATTAAAACGGACATAGAAACGCGCATTAAATACACCCAGTCCATTTACCTTTTTTTAATTTAAGATTTCTTGATCCATATTCTTCAACGATACATGGAAAATACGTTCTTTGTAAGTTGTAATTATTTACAATCAATAGTTTTGACAAATTTTACAACGGGAAAAGGTGTTTCAACGCCATTTCTTAGCGATATGTGAAAACATTATTGCCTTTACGTTTTGAACAAATAATATAGTTTTTATTTAATTTAAATGATGAAACCTTTTTGAATTTAAGGTGGTTTTTTCATTCGGTGCTTAGTGTCGACTCCGTAGACGTCGGAATAAAACAGTTTATATTGCCTATATTCATTATCTACCAGATATAGCATGAACAATATAATTCTCTTTTATAATACACAACTTGTGTGACCAAAATAACGATCCATTTTTGGCCTGGGGCAAAGCCCAAAGTCCATAGCAATGATTTTTTGAGCCTATCCGAATTGGCTGGCTGCCAAAAATCAAATTCCCAAAACTCCGATTTACCACTTTATTCATGCACAATAAAAGTAGTTATTCGCAGATCTCAATAACCCCCCTTGTAAATACAGAGCATCACTCTATATATATATATGTTGTGAAACATAACCAGGCGCTGGTCAATACGGCGGAGGTCAAGGCGTCGCCAGTTTAATGAAATTAGCATGTCTGTGACACTGGACAGCCTACTGAAATCATGTTTGGCCCAGCGGGCAGCCCTACGCTGAACCGACTCTAGCTGTTCAATGCAGGTTGCTGCATGCGGGGACCACACGGAGGAGCTGTACTCCAGCTGGGGTCTGACCAGTGTCTTGTATGCGGTGGATTTGAGTTCTGTGGAATGCACTTTGAGGTTGCTTCTGAGAAAGCCTAGTGTTTGATTTGCTTTTTGTGTGATGTTGTCAATGTGTGTGTTGAAGGAAAGGTCGTGAGATATAGTGACGCCGAGATATTTAGCAGAGGGGACAGATTCTAGAATGGCGTAAGAGATATTGTGTTGGTATGATTGTTTTGCGTTTTGTGATTTGGATGACTTGACATTTTGATGGATTAAATTGCATGTCCCAGTTTGTTTCCCATTGTTCAAGTTGTTGTAGGTCTTGTTGGAGTAGGCTAGAGTGAGAGGCAACGGTGAGGGAGAGATAGATGGCAGTATCATCAGCAAAAAGTCTGACTTTAGAGGCGCGGACATATTCAGGAAGGTCATTTATATAGAAGAGGAATAAGAGAGGTCCGAGGACCGAACCCTGGGGTACACCGGAACTGACGGGGATGGTACTGGAGGTGTAGCCATTGACAACTACAGATTGTGACCTATTGTCGAGGAAACTTTTTATCCACTTAAGAGTATGGCCTCTGATTCCGTAGTAGTGCAGCTTATAAAGTAGTTTTTCGTGATTGACCATATCGAAAGCCTTTGAGAAGTCAAGTAGTATGAGGTCAACTTGGCTTCTTAGGTTTACAGCCTGAAGAATATCATCAATGAGCATTAGGAGTTGGGATTGACATGACCTCTTTTCTCGAAACCCGTGCTGCAGTTCATAGAACAGATTAGATTTTGTGAAGTGCTTAGTGATGCTTGATGAGACTATGTGTTCCAGGGTTTTACACAGGATACAGGTTAGAGAGATAGAGCGGTAGTTGGCTGGGTCTGACCTTGAGCCTTTTTTGTAGACTGGGGCCACATTTGCCATTTTCCATAATTCAGGGAGGGAGCCATGCTGCAGTGACTTTTTGAATAGCTCTAACAGGATTGGGGCAAGTTCTTTACTGAGCATTTTAAAGACTATTGGTCTAATTTGGTCAGGCCCTGAAGCTTTGTGAGGATTGAGATTTTTCAGGAGTTTTTCGATACCATTAATGGAGAGTTCAATGTCAGGCATGGGGTTATGAGGGCTAAACGTTTCATTTGGAGTATCTCTTCCTGTATCTGCGTTGTCCTGTACCTTCATTTCGGCCAGGGATTTGAGCGAGATAGGAGATTTAGAAATGAATACAGACTGAAATTGTTCATTAAGTGCTGTGGCTTTGTCTTGGTCAGATGTGTGCAGTTTATTGTTTTTCTTGAGTGAGTCAATGCCAGTGGAGTCTTGCTTTGCATGTTTGAGTAATGAGTATAGTTTTTTGGTGTTTGGTCTGTTATTGCTGTGTTCATGTTCTGGTGTACTGTTGATGTTGAGAATGTCTGCAAGGTAGTTTTGGTAAGCTTGTCTTGTTTCTTTTTTGCATTTGTGTTTGAGAGCAAGATAGTGTTCTTTGTGTTTTTCAGTTTTGTGTTGCATGTATTTTTTGTATGATTTATCCCATTTCCTGTAAAGACGTTTGAGGGTGACCTGTATCCATGGGAGCTTGTTTTTGGAGGATGACTGTTTTGACGGGATAAAAGTGTTGACCCATTCTTCTATGGAACTGGAAATAGAATGCCAAAGTTCTTCTACAGATTGTGTCTTATAGTTGTTTGACCTGGTAAGAGATTTATGCAGTTCATTAATGTGAGCCTTAAAGTTCTCCCAGTTTGCTTTTTTAAAGAGATGTATTTTTCTAGGTTTTTGAGGTCTCATGCGGGCAGATGTATTTGTATTGACCAGGACTGCATCATGGTCGCTTATACCAGGGATAACATTAGCTCTGTTGACAATGGAGGGATTATTGGTCAAAAATAGGTCAAGGATATGGTTTTCTCTTGTAGGGTCTTGGACAATTTGAGTCATGTTGTTATCATATAAGATATCAATAAAATCGCGGTAGTATGATTGATTTTTGCAGTCTTCAGTTGGGGCAATGTTTGACCAGTTTATCTTTGGCATATTAAAGTCCCCGCTAACCCAGACATTTGCTTTGGATTTAGTAGCCGTGGAGAGAGACTTTTTGAATTCTTCCAGGCTCTGAGGGTCATATTCTTTGGGTTTATAGTAGGAGCCAATCAGGAGTGACTTAGAGCCTTGGATATCTATCTTGACCCAGACGTTTTCACAGTCTGTATGCAGGTGTGTGGCTTCCTGAGCTACAAGACAGTTTTTGACAGCAATGAATACCCCACCCCCTGCTTGTTTCTGCCGATCTCTCCTAAAAGGGGTGTAACCAAGGTCAGGATTGAAAATCTCATTGTCGTAGTGCTTAGGTTTTAACCATGACTCTGTGCCTATGATGATGTCGGGCTTTGTTGAGTTGACCATATTTTCATATTCAGATTTCTTATCAACGATTGATCGGCAGTTTACAATAAGGACCTTAAGTGAGCGTTTGATTTTGTTTTTGGTGTTTTGCTTGGGTTGGTGTGGTGCTTGTTTGCTTGTTTTGGGTGTTGATGTTATTGGATGAGTGTTATGCCCATCTGGTGGAGTTAAATGCATAGGACTAGTGATAACTGAGATGTTGTTTAGATTGTTATATTTGTTTGGTGTTTCAAAGGATTCGATGCTTGCAGTGTGTGGTGAAGTGACGTTCATGTTTTCACATTGGAGACACTTCCAAACCCCAATGCGAGAATCATTTCCGAGTCTATCATACATGCTATTAGACAAATTTTGGCAATCCGCATGATACCAAGCATAGCAGAAATCGCAGTAAACACCTTGGCAGGACCACGTCACCGGCTGCTCACAACTTCCACATGGAAACACAGTGGATGTGAGACATTATATTTGGTATTTATAAACATATTTTAAAATATTTTTTTTTATTATTTTGCGTTAACAAGACATTCCAGAACAAGAAAATGAAAAAACAACAACAAATATTCACGATCATTCTCGGAAATAGACAAAGTAACCGGATTTGATATTTCACAGCGCAGATCGAGCGCGCAAATCGAGCGCGAAAAGTTCTACGTGAGACAAAGTACACGATCTATACACCGTTCTTTATCAGAGTAAGTGGATTTTTTGTATAAACATTACAAAGGAAGTATGAGTGTTTTCCTGATCTGTTAATTATGTAATAGAAAGCTATTTTAAGCTATTGCAAGGGATTTATTAGACGCCAAGAATAACAGTTTTTTACGGCCATGTTGTTGTTTTTCATTATCTTCACCGACTATGTAGTCGAACCTCTACCAGATCTGTAGAGTTGAACAAAAGGTTATCGTCCCCATCAACAATATCGTTTAGTCCTCCACCGTCTATGTACACTGTAGTATGTACACAAATATTGTCTTTCCTTAATGTCTCTGAGCTTCTGCACTCAACCGCTAGGGTCAATCCGTATACATTCGGACAAAGGGAGAAATTCGGACAATACATCCTAAATGCATTTTACGTTGCTATACTTCTTTCGCTAAGGTCAGCATACATGTACACTGTATCGGGCAGCAAAAGAGCGTGGATCCGTTTACATTTACTTCAGTTAAGTCATTAAACTTCTTCCCAAACACACTAAATCTAGCCCCAGGCCTTCAGCGCCTATAGCGCTTTGATTAACTGAGGCTGTTTTATCTCAAAATTTATTGCTGAAACATAGTTGCTAATCACCCTCTCTTAAAACTCACTTTTAAGAACATAATGATATCCTACTTTCCAAATACAAGCCCAGTAAATAGTTTTGAAATGGGTTTTACACGAAATGATTTTACAGTCAAAATGTGTACATTTATCATACTTTTCAAAAAAAGTTAGATACTAGCATTACTGTATCATACCGTTGCATAAGGACCATACGAAATATTCGATATCTAATACATGCGCACGCGATAGCCATGACGTTCTCAACTGCTCATGCGATATTTATGACGTGCGAAAGCGTTAACTATGGTGTGCGCACAAGAAAGCTTTTATAGCTGACCAATGTGAATACGCATTAGATCACCATTATACAAAATGGTCCAATTGTCTCAGTGCACATGTTACAAAGTGGATGACAATTCGTTAAGTTTCAGTGGTCAAGTTATATCATAGCTATTGCATATACATATAACAGTTAGCGTAAAGTAAAATATATTCCTCTTTCCATTTTACACCACTGTGGTATCATTTATACAAGGGATGGCAAAATTATTCGAATATTCGATTGAATGGTCAGCATTCGAATAATAAAAATGATATTCGCATATTCGCATTTTTTTAAACGTAATTTCACCAATATTTAATGACCTGCGAACCGCTTACTAAAAAGCAACCGAAATCACCCGGGAGTAGCATGTTTGACGCGACGTTCTTCGTGTCAAACTGATAACGCGGCCCGTATCAGTGTTGATTGCGCAATGCAATATACACGCTCTAAGAAAGGCCACGACTGTTATTTGCCAATGGGGTGCCAATAAACGGTTTCAATTGACTGGCGAATAAGAATTAAGTTTTGTGACCACAGCATGTACAGCCATTAAAATGTGTGAATTACTCAAATCGCGCAATGCAATATACTTACTATAAGAAAGGGCCCGAACTGTTGTTTGTCAATTAGGTACCAATTTAGGGCTTCAATTAACTGGAAATAATAATTTAGTTTTTGTGATCACAGTTTAAACAGACATTTAAATATGTGAATTACTCAAAAGTAACAGATGATATAAATTAAACAATCATCAAGGAATCATAATTCAAATCTGAAAATGCCACCAGCCCTTTCTGCAGTATGGAATACTTTACATGGTCTGTGGATAAGAAGACCGCAACGTGTAATGTGTGTAAACTTAGTTTTACATATGCGCGGTCTGCTACAAATCTGTGGAATCATTAAAAAATAAAATTCTATGACACGATGTTTTTCATTTTATTTGTGCCCGATCACAGTATCGGTCATAGTATTAGTCGACAGCGATACAATTATTCGATAGCAACGTTTATAAACAGCCTCGTATTAAGCAAACAGATATAACTTACAAACCAATGGAAATTAACACATAACAAGGTAAAATCAATCCAGCCGTTTTATGCGAATATTCGAATATTCGATTGAATGAATTTGCGAACATTCGAATATCGATGTTGGTATTCGACGCCATCCCTAATTTATACCATCAACGTAATGCTTTCCCATAAGGTTTTCATGTACAGAAGGAGTTCATTTTGTTGAAACATTGGCTACATTTTTGTTCAAGTATAATATTTTTGTAACATTAAAGAGACTCCCAATACACCTTTGGAGCAGGGATGGTAATCGTATACGAAATCGGTATCCGGATATCCGCATGTTTCTGCAAGTAAATTATAAATGACACTACCAATACCACAAAAGCTGTGAAAACGTTATTTAGCACTTTTAACACAAAATACTAATAAAAATAATGCATTTATATAAATTATTCATTATTCATGATTTTATTTGTAAGAAAATATCAACGATTTCTTTAAAAAAAAAGCGTAAAACTGAGAAAAAACTATAGCGAGTGAAGATATTTACATTCTATGTACAGTTAAAATATGTTTAGAAATTCACACATGTATCTAGCAGAAGTCGATCCATTTGATCGTTTATGCAACAGTAAAGAAAGACACAATCTTATTAATACTCTATTTAATTACCAATGCATATATTTTTTATTGACTAATCGAAAAAGTTTTAATTAGAATGTTAAGTGCATTTATGCACATTATTGCATCCATAATCTAAAACCAATAAGCCATTTGATGTAATTATCGGTGAAAGAAGACCATAAAACAAAACGAAGGTGCAAGTGGTAACTTAGCCAACTAAGCTCTTATCACCAAGGTAATTTGGGAACTGTCATGGGCACCGCTGAGAAACAACAACTTAACGAAATTGTGACAGTCTTTCACCTTCAGATGTTCCGATTAACGCTGGAATATACGATAACGAAGATAACTTGCAAACACTAAGGGGTAATATCGTTCAATAAAGTACTCGGATCCTCTTTTACTATCCGGATACTTGAACAGTATTCGGGTAACCGGATGTCCGGATATTCGTTACATACCCTACCTTAGAGACAAAAAATACTAGTTTTATTTCCAAATCCCAAACGCCCCTGATTTGTCAGTCTAGGCCACACACAGCATCGGTATTCGCTTTTCCCATGTTTAACGTGATTACTTATTGGTATAGTGGATAGCGTCTACGTCAGACGCCGTGCACAAGTTGGAACTTTTCGCAATAACGATGCAATTTATTTGTCTTCACTATTCAAAATAATAAAAAATTAGACAAGCCTCAAAGCGAGCTCGATTAATGTTTAATAGAAGAAACTAACAAAAAAACTTTAATAAAGATGATATTTAAATAAAATTATTATAGGCACTTCCTAACAGAAGAACGTACGTGAAGTTCTTAAAGACTGGTAATACTATAGGCACTGGTATTCAAACAAGGAAATTTTCTTTTAATTGTAATGTTAATCAGCAATTACACAACAAACGGACCATATTAAAGGGTTTCATGTGACCTGATGAACAGAACTTTTAGCCCAAAACCGCGCCAAAATCACACTATCAGTTGCCAGCCTTGCAACCACAGGTTTGCCTACGAAGGTCAGATCGGGATTCGAACCCGAATCCACCCATGAGCCATCTGATGATAATGATAATATTATATTGGCCTGGGTTGCTCTACCAATTAAGCTATCTGACCTTTTGAAAAATATATAGGTAAACTGCAATGCCGTATAATAGCATGATTACCTTGATTAGGAAAATTTTACAAAGAATAACATTTAATTGATATTCTGTTATGATTTAGAACAGTATATTGTCAGTTCACATTTAGAAAGCTCACATGAGAAAATGTTTGAAAAGCCCACAAAAGCTTCTTTTTGTAAAAATGGTGCTTATTTGCCCACTGTGTATAGTTGAGATAAAATCACCTTATTTTGCACAAATCTGGTAAAATATATATGGTTCGAGTACCAACTGCGGATAAGAGCAACAGGACAGTCCTTGTAACTAAATAACTCTTATATTTTTATAAGTAATTATCTAAACCATAAAGTGACCTATACTTCGATAATTATGTATACCTGAAGAGAAGATAGATCGAAGGTAAAAGTTGCGTAACACATGAAACTATCAACAAATTGTGCAGCAAACAAAGATTGGTATATACCAAGGACATATATATTTATCTAATATGTATGTCCTTGGCATTACCTCCTTAAAACACTAAACAATCAACCAGAACATACAATGTACAAATTTAGAACATCCAACTGTTGCTACCTTCTCAATTATAATGTTCAGGTGCACATCATCGTCACTGGCATCAGCAATGATTTCTCCATGTTGAATACTGTACTAAGATTTCACAAGGGCCAGGCAGAATATTTGTTCTATTTTCCTTTTTGAGCATTTAAAGTCAAAGTAATTTCAAATTACCATAATTGAGGAATAAATGCAATGTAGGTCAGCGATAATTATGTCACCCACCAAAACATGTTATTTAATACCATTGATATAACAGTTTGATAATTTTACACTTGTAAGTATATATTTTTTTAATTACCAAAATACTAGGATTAAATTAATTTGTACATTCCTAACTACTGTTTAAAAGTCATTTTGGTTAGCGTCTGTCACGTCATCCACCGTACTCAAGGTACCGACTATCACGTCACCCACTGTACTCAAGGTAGAGACTGTCAAGTCAGCCACCGTACAAAAGGTAGCGACTGTCACGTCACCCACCTTATTTATATCTTATTTGAATTTATGTTTTAAATATGATTATCTAATGTGATCACATCTTTTGAATGCTTGAATCAATCACATTTTATAGTATCTATAAACATTGCACTATTTGTAGTAGTTATCAAATAATTAATTTAGAATGTTCTTTACCAGAAAGGTTAGCTCAGATATCAATAAGGGCACTATCTCCCTCACTATGAGATATTGTCAAAGGTAGCAATATTTGTTTGAATCATGCCATTTTGTGAGGCATAAAAATTAAGCTTAATTCTTGTATTTTTTTCAATAGAAGAGAGTAGATATCTAGAATATTACCACTGATATATAATTTTTGATGAGATAATAAAGTTTGGCCATGTTGAAATGATACTCAAATGTGATTTACCACCTTTAAATCTAAATGTAATGCATGACTTAGACAGTGAAAGAAAAATAAATACACTAACCTACCGTTACCCAAATTCGACTACACCTAAATTCGACGATGTTCTATTTTTATCGATTAAATGGATGATTATTGTCTTGGAATCATTTCAACGTAATACAGCCGAGTTTAAAATTATTATTTTGTGCTATTAAACATTTCATTATTTCTTTAATTATTTGCTAAATATTGCTTCATGTAACCGTTACATCGTCGAATTTGGGTCATATGATGAAATGAACTTATACGGGCAAAAGCCCGCGAAGCGGGCGTTGACCGTTTATTTGTATCACTTTTCTGAAATACAAAGAGACAATACCTTATAGGGATACAAGTCAAATAATTTCTGCCGTCACCTATTTTCGCGATGAAAAATCATAGAGCGCTGGAGCACATAGACACTTCGACAAACGCTATATGACACGTAGATGCATTCCTCATGAAATAATACGGCATGGCAGTAATTATTAAGTAGCGAATCGTACTCTATGTTATTGTATTATGATTTTCTACGATCAAAATACGTCTGTTTGCCTCCCTGTGTGACACTTCCTGTATCCCATATTGCATTGCAAATTGAAAATTGCTCTAGATGTTGTTAACAAAATCTTAAAAAGATAACCCGTCTAAATTATTTGCGTACTTCCGGTTTACAATATCGAATAAGATTAGTTTCGAATCAACTTCTTCAATGAACCCAATAATCTAAAGTTAATATTATCCCTTTACATAAATAAACAATTGTTTAAAAGTTTAATTTGTTCACAATATGAACGGCCGCGTTTCTTTCGACGACAACTATACATGTCTGTGTGACGTCACTGCTTTCGTCAATACGTCATTAAGAAGTAAAAATTGAAACGGACATACTCTGGTGGATGTTTACATTGTTGAAATTTAATAAATTAATGGAATGCACTCGATTGGTAAGTCATTATTCAATTAAAATATTGCGTTTGGTTACATAAAACATCAATCTATATAATATTGCTAAAGATTACCTTTGATAACATGGGAACTGTTTTCGGCACATACAAAATTTCGCTGATTTTAAATTTAAGGTCATTATTATTCAGTCAAACTAATGGAACATAAAAGTTATCATTTTATTAAGTTTTGGAGTAATTTCTTGAGTATATTGTACGTGATTATTCTAAAGACCCTTTCTTTTGTGGTGTGTGAGTTATTTCTTGAGTATATTCTACGTGATTATTCTAAAGACCCTTTCTTTTGTGATGTATTAAGTTACGTTGTGATTGTAAACAATATTGCATCTCCGACTCATACTCGATCATTTTCGTACCAAACTGTTTCAAACTGTAAAAAATCAAACTGTGCTTACATACACATTGGAAATAGACTAATTTATATGTACATTTTATGGATTCTTTTTGATTTTCTTTTAGAAGCTGCTCTGTCAAATGCTGGACTTCAAACAATCCATGCAGCATTCTGCTGAGCAAAACTGACTGCGTGCTTTGTACTCAACAACGAAGCAAATCTGGACCTATAAAGCTTGACCGGGACTGAAACATTAGCAAATGTGACTCTGTAATGTTCAACGTTAGTGGACTGTAAAGAAACTGCAATTAGTGTGAAGAGACTCTGTATGTCTGTAAGCAAAAAGAATATACAGCATAACAAATATCAGGTGTGAAAACAATATGAAAGAATAGTGAAATTAACAATTTGCAATCAGGCATGTCAAATGAATTGTTGATATTAAAAATGATAGTTCCCAGGCAGCTCTAGACGTTTTTTTCTGTATTTCTATTACTAGTATTAATTCATAACATGTATGCTACAATTAAAAAGCACATGTTAATACCCCGCGTTTAAAGCCACTTGTGTTAGGTACGATTAACCCCATTACTGCCACATCCGCGCCGAGAAAGAGTTATATAATTTATGCCAGAGGTTTCAGTTATTCATTCACCAATGGACACATAATGTTAAGAAACCATTGTGTTGTCTCATTGTGTGATGATGACTTTGAGTAATACATTGTACATTAAACAATATCTACTAAGTTGTTTTAAGTATCAGATTTCTTGTTTATTATATAAATGAATGTTAATTTTTGCTTAAATATAAATGTGCATAATGCAGTGCCAGTAGCACACTTTGCAATATTTTTATTACAAAAGAGTGTGTTGTACACTTGAACTTATACCTATAATTAATAAAACTTGCCTAAAAATTCATTTGACACACCTGAGACCATGTTGTGTAATACCATTATTATTTTGCACATTATGCTGACACTTTGAAAAAAATTGAAATAAGCGAAAAGCAGAAGTTTAGTCTTGTCAACTGTCTCTGATTAATTTTTTGAAGACCATATAAGAAGCGAAAGTGTAGGAAACGGTATTCATTTTATTTGATGACTGCTTGTTATTATTTCTTCATAGAAGGCGTACTGGATGAGTGGACTATGGAGTATTTTTTTTAATTTTAAATCTTTGATGAATTCAACTCATTGATATTTAGTGCCATGACTGAGCGTGTTTTTTAACTAACAAACGCGTGGTAGGAACTTACCGAATATATGCAAACTCATAACAGTGTGTCTAACACTACATGTGTTGAGTGCACAGAAACAAGGGCGAGAAGATAAGGGTATAAATGAACATACTGAATGTGTTATTTTGTTTATGAGCTTGAACATACAAAAACTTGACTTTAATCAATTGAGATGTACATGCAGTTAAATAATCGGGTTGTTATTTTATAATCATATTCATGTGGAAACTGCCTCATTCACATGCAATACGCAAATGTGTTGTTGTTTATTTTTTGTCTCACACATAAAGTGACAGGTACACTCATATATTTAGCGTTAAGCTCATGATGTGGGTCTTCATCATAAACCTAAATTTTTGCTACTAGTATTTTCTCCTTAGCACCAACCTAGAAATGTTCTGTGTTTGCCATAAGCGATAGTTTTTAACCAACTGTTAATTCCTGAGGATTCATAAAAAGCTCTTAAGCTCTAACAGTGCGGAAGATATGCAAAGAGTATTGTGTCCAAAGCCAAAGGTGATATTTCTGGTCTGTGTAATTTTGCTCAGTGAATGAGGTCTATGCACTTCTTTCAAGATAGACGCAAACTCTCCCGCAAGCATTGTTGCATTTATATGTTTATTAACATTAATTAAGTACAAAAAGTTTTTAATTTACATGTGCAGGGGATACATTTACGATGTCGATGATTTAGACATGGGACCAAAATAATGAAGTACGGCACCTTTCTTTTTTATGCTTAAGTTAAATAAAATCGTTTTAGAAATAATCTCGCCCTAAAACATAAATGGCTTCCCTGCATATGGAAAACATCAATACAACACAGTTTCGCGAGATTTAAAAAAAAATAACATTGTTTTGAAAAATGGAAACAAAAAATGAAATACATGTTTAAGAGTTTGAAAACAGTACAAGGGGTTACTATACAAAAAGCATAGCTTCATATTTTGAACACAATCATGTTCATATATTTATTAAAAATACATGGTTATCAAAAAAACTTTAAAAGCTTTTGCCCGTAAATTAGGTAGCACCTATAATCATATTATATATATGATGAAATGATTATGAAATCGAGTATTTGACTGTGAATGTTGTTGTTTTGAAAAGTTTGGTACCTGAGTACATGCCGAACCAATCGTGTGTTTGTTCCACAATGGCAATCGTCCAAGAAATAATAGCACTTACTTGTTTTGTCATCATTTTAAATAAAAAAATGCGAGTAGCCGTCGTTGTTGACACTTGATATGTACACACACAACGATGACGTCATTTATTGCTTGGATAAATTTGGTGACGACGTCATCGAACGGGGAAGTCCCTGAATGAAGACAAATGTTTTACACGAAGAATGCTGATGCTTTATTCGAAATAAAGCGCTCTTGTTACAATAAATACAGAGAAGAATTTTAAAATATTTAAAAGCCGTAAATTTGATCATTTTTTCTATTTTATCATTATGATCAATCAGGAGACGCTTGTTATTTACTTCGAAACTTTCCTGTTTCAGTTTCGGATATTGCGGATATCCGGTTCGGTTGCGCGCGAAGATACCAAGCTTTTCGAAACAACAACCTGTGTAAATCTACAGTCATATACACGTGTTAACGTTATGCGAGCTCGAGCCGCCTGCGGCGGGCTCTGCGAGCTCGCTATTACCTCATGCACCACACATGAGTTACTACATATAAGGCGCTATTGCGAAATATTGTCCACTATGAAACACCAGATTGAACACCAATTAAAGAAGTGTTTTCAAAAGTAGGTGAGCACACCGAAAAAGATTTATTTGAACGTATTAAGTGTTTATAGTTTGAGATTAAACTCTTGTAAAATATCCTCCATAAAAAACAGAAAGTAAACAAACAATGGAACACCTTACACCGCCAGAAAAGGATAACACACAGAAATGCAGTGATGTCATAAACGCTCTAATTAAAATGATCAGTTTTCCAGTTAAATTATTGTGAAAATTATAGATATTAAACAATAACAACAGACAGCGATTAATAGAATTCCTGGTGAACAGGACAATTAAGGCCAGCAATATTGAAGAGGAGGTCAAGTATCGATAAAACGAAGAGATGTGAGTTCATGACACAGGCTGGTAGACAATGTCACGGTGATTGAATGACCAGAGTATTCCTTTTCTATGACACCGAGACGCTTGTTTAAAGGGTATGTGTTTGCGGTAAAAAAAGAATCGAGCACGTATTAAATTTGACGAACATAATTATACAAGATAAGTATTGATGCAAAGAATCAAAGGGCGTCGGGAATTTCAGTGTAAAAGGCACTCAATGAAGTTACATGGAACGATTTTTGTTGTTCTGTAAATATTAATATATTGACCGATTATTTTAAACAAAATAGACAAAGATACTGGTATAACCATTATCTATGATTTTGTGTTATATCCCCCAAATAAACATTATCTGTGAGGTTGTGTTATAACCCCCAAATAACCATTATCTATGATTTTGTGTTGTAACCCCCAAATATTTCATAGTTTATTTTATTTACATTGGTTTCCCTTTTTTACTGGCATCCGTGTGCAGTTTTCATTAATGGAACAGAACTGTGTAGGTTTAAAAAAATCTGCTTCATATTGTAAGCGTAATTTCATATTTTTCTCAACTTCAAGGGAACATGATTCTGAACTTATTCTTACGTTGCTCATTTACGATAGGGGTAGAGTACTCATTGATATGAAAACACTGTAAAAGTTTTAATGTGTTTACGAACCCCAACCCCACACCCTCTCACACATATATTTCATGGGCATAATAAAAACAAAAAATGGTTACAATTAAAAAGCATATTTATTTAAACTAAAATGTCTACATCAAAACAAAAAGTTAACATAGAACACAAATAAAATAATTTGATTCTAATGGGGCTCGAACCTTGGGCCTCACACATATGAAGCGAGCGTGTAACCACTACACTACGGAACCACTTGAAAAATTACCTTCTAACTTAGATATTAATAAGCTATTAATAGTCGGTTTAAATGTAAACCCGGAAGTTTAAACGCTGGATAGTGAGCGGGGTTAAAGGTCCATACCGAAGTGTCCATACCACTGGCAAGATACGGGTCAGGCCTGCGGCCTTCTATATGTGATTCTTAAAAAACAACCTGTAGGAGGACATGATAGTAATGAGACTGGGGTGCTGTGATGGTGCTCCTTATTGATAAGCGGCTGCTTCCTTTATCAAGACTCATTATGACAATTAATAATACGTGTCGCGCTTCGCACTCTATAGCGCCTTTATTAGTAACTAGGTGGTTGCTAGGATAGTGGAATTTATACAAAACCAGAAAGTTCCACCGGTTCGCGTATTTGCCAAGTCCCTGTTATCTTTTATTATTGCCCAGCCCCTGGGATCAGTTATTAATTAAAAGAATTAGCTTTGCATTATTGGCAATAAATATTGTAGTAAATGTAATAGGCACAAATGCAGTACTTATTTACACTAATTTACACACAAAAAATCACCACTATGCAAGATATTCTGACAACAAAAATATATACATTGATCCGTAAAATAACTTCTCCCATAAGCGAAAAGAAAACGTATTAGGTTACAATACACTAAATGATCGCTTCATGTAGGGCTGTACTCTCTAAAAAAATATCATAGTTGACAGGAAGGCATGTTTTACACTTTTTACCATTATTCGGGTGTTATCTTGCGGAGATAATGGTAGGGCACGAATAGGTGTTCACTACTGAATCCCTGAAATATGATACACGTGAAGACTATAGTAAACCATTGCACTAGCAAAGGTTACATTCCACTAAGAAACGGCCGAAAAAAAAAGTTGCAAAAACAGTCGATTTTGATTTGTGTCAAGTTCTTTCTTGCATTGTACATGACATACCTTTTTTATTGCATAAATCGATTCCGCTTAGAATTGCCTTTAAGAAAAGGTATGGTTATGGGGGTCTCTATGTGCAAAATGTTGCATTTATTTTCGCTCAAAGTTGTCGCTTTTACATTGAATTATATAGGGAAACTATTTAGTGTATTATGACCTAAACGCAAAACCAGGCCTAGTCACAAAGGAGCTGTATTTACAGAAAATCATTTCTTTAGTGGGATATGACGCGTTTTGGCAAATTTCACGGAATAAATGCGTTTGTTTCACGAATTTAAGGAGCATCGTGAGTTTTTAAGAAAAAAATACGTTTTCAGAGGAAAATAAGAAAAAAAAAACGTACAAAAACTCGTCTTGAGCATCTCAAATCGCAACAATTTGTGCTGAAAGAGCTCATGAACACGTTTTAATGGTTGTTTACTTCTTTTTCTACATAGCTTGTAACAATATTCCAGTATTTTGACCGATTGTAATTATTTAGGGTTATCGTTTTTTGCCTGAACGCCCGTGATAAATCAAAGCTCCGAACGCGAAAGCCACATGGCTTATCAGGCGTTATAATAAAGTGCAGTTTCAAGCATTTCTACGTAAAAGATCGGTCTGAAAATTGGCATGCACATAAAAAATAGGTTTATAAGTATCGAGAAGTGCTTTTTTTCGCGATGTTAACAGTAAACGTTGTCTTATAGGTTACAATACACTAAATGATCGCTTCATGTAGGGCTGTACTCTCTAAAAAAATATCATAGTTGACAGGAAGGCATGTTTTACACTTTTTACCATTATTCGGGTGTTATCTTGCGGAGATAATGGTAGGGCATGAATAGGTGTTCACTACTGAATCCCTGAAATATGATACACGTGAAGACTATAGTAAACCATTGCACTAGCAAAGGTTACATTCCACTAAGAAACGGCCGGAAAAAAAAGTTGCAAAAACAGTCGATTTTGATTTGTGTCAAGTTCTTTCTTGCATTGTACATGACATACCTTTTTTATTGCATAAATCGATTCCGCTTAGAATGGCCTTTAAGAAAAGGTATGGTTATGGGGGTCTCTATGTGCAAAATGTTGCATTTATTTTCGCTCAAAGTTGTCGCTTTTACATTGAATTATATAGGGAAACTATTTAGTGTATTATGACCATTACATATTAGTCGCCGCACTTCAGTGCGACGCCAATAGACCAGTTTCACATTCCGACAACCGTTACTATTTTTAGATATCACGTGGTGTGCAGAATCTCAGAACGAGGCTGAACGTGTATAGATCTTTGGCGGAGCATATCGATGATTATAAACCAGTTGATTTTTATTAATTACATTCGGGATTTTCATAGGCACTGACACTAGTAACAATTGCGGCAAATACATGGATGTGTTGTTTAGTCAATAAATTGATGAGGGGTTATACAATAAACATTCTCACAACTTAGTCATATTTGAAAGCCATATAGTACCACTAGTGTATACGTGTGTATATATATACATTTTATTTAATCTTGATTCAAATTTAAGATACCCGTTGTCATCAGAGCAAATGTGATCTGAAGAATAAATATTGATAATTGCATGAAACAAAGATATACAGAAGTTGTATAGTAAAAAACGTTATTTCATAACTTAAATTCTCAAAGGTATGTTTTTTGGTCTGTAATATTTTTCACGAACGATCGAACGTGTAAAATGTGTGTTGAATCAATCATAAGAAAAACCAATAGAAAATACAAAGCACCTAAACTTTTTAAATGTTATGTCATTTTTCGTTTTACTTTTATGAATGTTCTTTTATAGTGAAAGATAATATTGTAGAATTCTTTTACACAGGTGAAAAAAAAAACGAACGTGGACAAATCTGAACGGTCTATGCATGGACCTTGATTTTCTCTTTAAACGTGATTATGAGTGATAAATATATTTATTTATGTCACTTCATGTCATAAATCTGTTGTGTGTGTGTGTGTGTGTGTGTGTGTGTGTGTGTGTGTGTGTGTGTGTGTGTGTGTGTGTGCGTGCGTGCGTGCGTGCGTGTGTGTGTGTGTGTGTGTGTGTGTGTGTGTGTGTGTGTGTGTGTGTGTGTGTGTGTGTGTGTGTGTGTGTGTGTGTGTGTGTGTGTGTGTGTGTGTGTGTGTGTGTGTGTGTGTGTGTGTCTTTAATATTCGGAAACACGCTTTGACCCCCGTCAATGAAAATGCTTGTTTTAATTGTGTTCTTCCATGCACTAACGAATACTCTTTATGAGACTATGTAATTACGGAGTTTGATTTTAGCGGTACCCGCTAAATAGGTTTCGTGTTTAGCATAAAAGTTAATAAATATTTCAAATGCATGTATAAGTTTTAAGCACTTAATTATGTATCCGAACATTCTTTCACAAGGAAAATCGTTCCTACGCTAATTTTGACAAGGCGGACATTCGTTCATACATTGTTTCATTTCCACGCTTTTTCAACATCCCGGACAATCGTTCCAACATTATTTTGACAGATCGGATATATATACTCCTACATAATTTAAACGCCCAGATTTCTGCAAGGTTTGGCAAATTAGAGATCTCAGTGTAAGTCGATATATTTTAATAGTTTTTGACGTTTTCATTCTCATGATCACAATAAAATATTACAACAATATAAAGTATAACATAACATAAAAAATTATGAGAACATTATTTTTTTTTACTATTTTAATAACGACATATTAAAATATCGGATAAAATTCCCAGAGTGTCAGATTATTTTGATAAAATGGGATAATAATGACCGGTAAAGCAATTTTTGAGGAAGGAATCTCCGGACTGTCCAAATAACGAAGGGACGAATGTCCGGGCTGTCAAAATTATGTAGGAACCATTATCCGCATTGTAAAAATAACGAAGGAACGAATGTTCAGGTTGTCAAAAAAACATAGGAACGAATGTCCGACTGTGTGAAAAATAGGCTAGGACGAATGTCCGGCATTCTCTGTATTATTATGATTAAACTGGCTTACATCTATACAGTATTTAGTTTGAGTATTTTGCGTTACATTAGTCATAGAAATGACTACGTAATACTTTCACCACGATAAGACATTGGGGTGCCATACATGATGTCCAATGACCAGGCATCTACCACGGGTGGTTTATGACACCATGCTGCTATTTAGTATTTGTCGGCACAGTATCTGATCATAACGAGATAATGGGTTTATGCGGAACACAGGGGCTATTGAACCACAGATGTATCAATAAACAAGATAGATCTTTATTCAATCAGCGCGATATAAAAGCTCTAACAATGCTCGTCAAATGTTTGAAAATTTGAAGAAAAACAAGTATTTTAATCAAGACAATTTATTTAATATTTTAACTTTATAATGTCAAGTACATATTTATACCTTATTCTGACAATGTCATATTGTGTTTTCTAAGTAGTTACATCTCCGAATGTTCAAAAGAATGAAGAGGTTGAAATCAGATGCGGCGTTGCGCGGGACTTTTGAAAATTTATTCACGTTCAGTCTCGTTCTGGAGTTCTGCGAGTCACGTGATATCTAAAAATAGCAACAACGGTAGTATTGTGAAAAGGGTCTATTTAGACAGGGACCTATACAAACAAATTTGTTTGTATAGGTCCCTGATTTAGAGAGTAATTAGCGAGTATTACGCAAATAACCAGATGCAGAGATAAACACCATTGACAGTACTAGTTACGTTTCCATTTTTATTTTTTTTATATCAGAGTTTATTTACAGGTCCTACTGGCCTCTTCACGAGGTTATGGTAGCCCGACCTGCCCCTGTGACCTTTCAGGGGAAAAAGATTAATTTAGAGCCAAAGTAGGTCAAATTTACCCCGGCTTCCCAGGTATTCGCGAAAGAAATAATTTAGATCCAAATAGACCAGTGCACGGTGGCCAATGAGACCTTAATGTGAACTGGTAGTTAGACAATCTTACAAGACAAATTCATGTCTGAATGCAGCACCGCTGCAGCACACAGCTCCACCTTTATGGCCCACTTGTTGTCATCAGCCGTCGTCTTCATCCCCGAGACGGTTTCCCCAGCGCGTTGAGCGCACTAGGTACCGCCGCCCCGGGGTCCCTCTTTAAAGCTACCCCCTCGATGTTCTTGGGTTCCCCCCGCGCAGAGCACAGACCCAGGTCCGTCCCGTATGTCCCCCACACTAGTGGTCTCGGTGTCCCGCCGTCCCCGGCCCTCTTCAGACGGGACCTCTGGCAGGTCCGGTCCGGCGAACTCTCGACGATAAACAGCGGGTGACAAGTCCGCTGCATCTTGGAGAAGACAGCAATCCCAGCAGTGTGGAAGACGTCCGGCTCGAGGGTGACGGACTCAGCTGGATTAGCAGAGCCACCCGCAGAAGTTCCCCTCTATAAGGAAATATGTACAGGTGAGAAAATCTTCTGCGGGCGACTCTCGCCTCGGTCGCGACGCGCACGCTCCAGCTGCTGACCGAGAGTTACGTTTCCAATAATCGGAGATACAATTTATATGAATGATATGTAGAAACTTTATTAATATGGACGGACAAACTCAGAAATGCCAAGTCTTGTCAAATGTAAGTTTCTTATACTCTAGCATTTAAAAGATGAAACATATCTTTTTGTCGCCGAATACATTATGCTTAAACACTTTGTCAACACATAATATATTATGTTGTCGTTGTTGAGCATTAATCATTATAGCATTCTCTTAAAAATTTGCGCAATATATTATGCATGGTGTAAAATTAATGTAAATATGTGTTACTGCGATCTTTCACTGACCATATTTGTCCGTAAATGTCCAAACTTATACCCATTATACTTTAATTGTTTGTAGATGCTGTTGTTTGTTCCTGTTTGTATTTTTGTTGTTTGTTTTCAATCTGACTACGTTTCGATCGCATTAAACGTTCTGTTAACAATCTATTTTATAACAAAAACTAACTAAACACTGACTTTGTAATCTATTTATAGACAGGGATAATCAATAACAAATATTTCGTATTTTAGTCAATATCAAGTAACACATAATATATTTTAAGACAAGGGTTTTCCAAAACATGTTTATTGCATGGAAGGCAGTATGAGGTCTTCCATACAGCATGTAAAAACTTCTAATAACGTATAACCATTATCAGTAGAACGAATCATTTGAAGAGCAATCATTTATTGTATATAGAGAATAATAGGTTAGTGTTGGTTATAGATCAGGTTTATAATGCGAGGCTTAAGCGGCCCATCCACAAACAATATCATTGTCAATTTTATTGTCAATAATGAAGATTGACAATAAAATTGCTAGTGAATGGAGTATATTGACGACAACGTCAATGCATTGATGAAAATCAAAGAGCTCAAATATTTAATCATGCATTGTCAATTTTTATCTTGAATGTTTGAATGATGACTAAAGTACAACTGAACAATATATTGATTAATATTTTTGTACACTTGAGGGAAAAACATATTCTGTCAATATTATTGAGTCAATAAAATTGACAATGATATTGTTTGTGGATGGGCCGCTTAAGAAAACAAAAAGCACGAGCCTTGGCTTTTTCGTTTTCGTGCCGAGTATGATAAACCTGATCTATAATCAACACTAATATTTTATTCTATTTATTCCACTGTTTATTCAGTAAACCTTTTTATTTAAACAAAATAAGTTTTCACGAGTGTTTGTCTTACTTTGATAATGGCTGCAGTGTAACCAACGTCAGTGTATTACTACGCGTTCCAAAAAATAACCGCGGATCAAATAATCATTTTTTTTTAAATCAGAATATCGCTCTGTGACAAAGAGTCGTACGTTATTAATTTCAATTTTATTCATATTGAATTGCAAATCTAAACGTTTTATAACATCAATATAACATGTAGTTGTTATATACAAGGAACTACATTTCTTTACAACGTAGCCTAACAACGCAGCACGTGCCGTTGATTATAGCAGAAATTTAATAAACGGGGCTTTAGTCAACCTAATTCGCTGTAAAAGTGGGTTAATTACTTTTCTATGAACAAAAAATCAATTTTATACGATTATCGTCGCTTACAAGCAATAATACATTGTCTTGAGTTTTATCTCTATCAGGGATAGGATATTAGTATAATAAAGTTAAGCTTGATAATGATACACCATAGTTTTACAAATATTCCTTATTGTAAATGCACTTTTTCAGGTAATGTAATTGATTTTAAGTGTGGAGAGTAAACTCGAGTTCAAAACAGACCAGGCCTTAAATGGGCATTTTCACGTTTTGGTAAATTGACAGATTATAAAAAATAATTTTAGTTTCGCAAATTTTTCGTTGTTTTTATGATATTTGTGAGAAAACAGTAATACTGAACATTTATCGTGTTCTTAAATATCCATTATATGCATATTTTGACGATTTAAAAACCTGAAAAGTATAAAGCGTTGCAACGCAAAAATATTAAATAATTTGGAGAGTTCTGTTGTTGTCGTTATATTTTGGGATACTAGGGAGGCGGACAACGACAACGGGCGAGACATGGTAATGTTATGCGCATGCGTCAACGAGGTACTTTAAATAGGTTCTGAAAATTTATGTATATAAATAAAGCGGTCAAAGTATAGCCTGGTTTATTTTTAGCTTGTGAAATGCAAATGGTTTCGGTTTCATTTTCGCGCGATGGAAACAACGTGGAATGAACTTTTCTTATGGAAAGAAAACAGTTTTTTCGGAAGTTGTCTATCTTTAAGCGACTGTGAAGATATAATTAATGAATATGAATATTGTACACGCACATCGTTTGTACAAGTGCGGTCATCGAAGAATTTTGGGAGTTTTGATTTCTCAGGTAATTATAAATGTATGACGCATGCTGATATCTGCATATTATGATATAACTATATATGGTAGTTTAAAGGTAGTTTTAAGTGCATTTAACATTAAAAAATGATAAACAAACGCTGAAATTAAACAAAGGTAAGAGTAGTATTGCGGGAATCAGTTTTGAACATATTTTTTTAGCAAATTGATGCCATTAAGTAATTTGTAACACTATTAAATCGTAGATTGGTGCAAGACAATTGTGCCTTTTAAAATAATTTGTGACTGAACTGAATCATTAAAACCAAGCATCCATTCGCATGACCAAAATGAACATGGCCCGGGCGATGACGTAAAATTTATGTAAATCTAGCACAACGTCGCCAGATTTTCACACTATGTTATTAGCAAAAAAAATCATGAGATACATCAATATGACTTGATAACATGTGTGTGATTATTTAGTAGAGCATATTGCTATCATAAAGGTAAATGTTGAAAAACTTCGTGATACTACTTGCTATCAAGAATTACCAGTACCTTTATTATACTTGTCACCATTAGTTTTCGTTCATTCTAAAATAAAAAATATTATGTAGAATTTGACTGGTTAAAATGAACGTTTAACAATATGTGAAGCATGTTCTATATGTTGACAAAAGAATAACATGCCTTGGTTGTTGTCTTGAACGTATGACAACAGGCGGAGCATGTTCTATATATTGGCAATAGAGTACCATGCCTTGGCTGTTGTCTAGAGTGTATAACAATAATCGGAGAATGTTCTATATGTTGACAATAGAATACCGTGCCTTGGCTGTTGTCATGAACGTATAGCAATAGGCGGAGCATATTCTATATGTTGACAACAAAGTACCATGCCTTGGCTGCAGTCACGAACGCATACCAACAGGCGGAGCATGCTCTATATGTCGGCAATAAAATACCATGCCTTGGCTGTTGTCTAGAGGGTATAACAACAATCGGAGCATGTTCTATATGTTGACAATATAATACCATGCCTTGGCTGTTGTCATGGACGCATAACAACAGGCGGAGCATGTTCTATATGTCGGCAATAGAATACCATGCCTTGGCTGTTGTCTAGTGTGTATAACAACAATCGAAGCATGTTCTATATGTTGACAATATTATACCATGCCTTTGCTGTTGTCATGAACGTATAACAATAGGCTGAGCATGTTATATATGTTGACAATTGAATACCCTGTCTGTGCTGTTGTCTTCTAAGTATAACAACATATTGAGCATGTTCTGTATGTTGACAATTAAAAAACCCTGATGATAAGCTACACTGCGAACCTCCATCCTCTTCGCTATTAACAGGAATAGTTCAAGAACTGCTTAGCAAAATTCACAATCTCAGTTTCCTGATCAAGTCAAAAGAATGTCTTGAGGGTGTAAGGGAAACATTGAGTAGCGTAGTGGAACAAATAACAGAAGCATGTCCAAAGAGTGGTGGACTTTTGTTGGAGAAAACTGAAAGTAAGAGGACTGGTATGACTTAACTTCCGAAGCGCAAAAGACGCAAACAGGGTGTCGCAAAGACAGGTACGATCATGTTGATCATGTAGAACAAAGATTTGCTCTTTTATGCATATTTTAACAAAATTAGTGTTACCGTGTCTTTACATACGCGGGCTTATCAAATGTCAGCAGTCACTCCTCAAATACAAATCTATTTCTTTATTGAGCAAATATGCACTACAGCAAAAGTTAAATTATTATATTATTCGATATAGCGATTGAGTAGCAATTTCTGGGGTAGGTGCTCAGATTTTCATTATATTGTACGTTTTTATATACAGTTCTTGATGAAACATGCATATTTTCCAAATTCATTTCAGAAACGCCGTTTGTCGATGATGAAAGTTCAAAGGAGAACCCATCCGAATATGCTATACCAGGTATGATCCGAAAGGTGAAATATAATCAAGAGCTTATTTTCACCTATCGAATGTTTTGAAATAAAGGAAGAAAACATTACAGGATTACAATTCAGAAGACGCATACACCAGTTTAAATTAAGTACGGAATGTGCCGAGGTATTCTGCTCTGTCTTATGTTATGTATTTTTAAAATATAACATTTGAATTTCCTGTGCACTAGTCTATGTTAAACTATTGAATCAAAATATGTTTTGTTCTTCGATGAAAAATATTAGCTCCCGGGGCAGAGCTATGAATTGTTGCGTATTCTTGATACACGAATTGCACTCAGATCATGTTAGTAACCGTAACCAATATACTATATGATAACATTAGTAAAGGCCAAGGCATAGTTTTCTATTGTCAACATATAGAACATGCTCCGCCTATTGTTAAACGTTCATGACAACAGCCAAGGCATGGTATTCTATTGTAAACATATAGAACATGCTCCTATTGTTGCTATTCACAATAGACAACAGCCAAGGCATGGTATTCTATTGCCGACATATAGAACATGCTCCGCCTGTTGTTATGCGTCCATGACAACAGCCAAGGTATGGTATTTTTTGTCAACATATACAACATTTATTACAAGGTGTTATATGTTCATGACAGCAGTCGAGGCATGATATTTTATTGTCAACATACAGAACACGCCCCATCTGTTGTTATACGTTCACGACAACAGCCAAGGCATGGTATTCCATTGTCAACATACAGAACATGTTCCGCCTATTGTTATACGTTCACGACAGCAGTAAAAGGAATGGTATTATATTGTCAACATATAGAACATGCTCCGATTGTTGTTATACACTCTAGCCAACAGCCAAGGCATGGTATTCTATTGCCGACATATGGAGCATGCTCCGCCTGTTGTTATGCGTTCATGACAACAGCCAAGGCATGTTATTCTATTGTCAACATTTAGAACATGCGCCGCCTATTGTTATACGTTCATGACAACAGCCAAGGCATGGTATTCTATTGTCAACATAAAGAACACTCTCCGATTGTTGTTATTAACTCTAGACAACAGCCAAGGCATGGTATTCTATTGTTAACATATAGAACATGCTCCGCCTATTGTTAAACGTTCATGACAACAGCCAAGGCATGGTATAATATTGTCAACATATAGAACATGCTCCGAGTGTTGTTATACACACTAGACAACAGCCAAGGCATGGTATTCTATTGCCGACATATAGAACATGCTCCGCCTGTTGTTATGCGTCCATGACAACAGCCAAGGCATGGTATTTTTTGTCAACATATTCAACATGTATCACCAGGTGTTATATGTTCATGACCGCAGTCAAGGCATGATATTTTATTGTCAACATACAGAACATGCTCCATCTGTTGTTATACGTTGAAGACAACAGCCAAGACAGGGTATTCCATTGTCAAGATATAGAACATGCTCCGCCTATTAATATACGTTCATGACAACAGCAAAGGCATGGTATTATATTGTCAACATATAGAACATGCACCGATTGTTGTTAAACCCTCTAGACGACAACCAAGGCATGGTATTCTATTGCCGACATTAATAGAGCATGCTCCGCCTTTTGTTATGCGTTTATGACTACAGCCAAGGCATGGTACTTTGTTGTCAACATATAGAACATGCTCCGCCTATTGTTATACGTTAATGACAACAGCCAAGGCATGGTATTCTGTTGTCAACATATTGAACATGCTCATGTAAATTTTATGATCCTTCAATCAAATACTTGAACTTATAAATATTGGATATATAGTGCATTAAACTAGCGTGCTGAGCTATAATCATGCTGTTACAAAGTTAGAATACATGTGGGTTGGAAACCACGATTTATACTTTTTACCAACATTATTTTTTAATGGGCGTATGTATACACCATTTGTTTAATGTTTGTTCTTCGTTGATTGAGGTTCATGCCCTAATATATGTCTTCCTATATACGACATTTTCATTATTCCCAGTATTTTGTATTTAGTACCGTCATATTTTCTTCCTCTCGACATTTTCAGTTTTCCCAGTAGTATTTTTTTAAAATAAAGGCTTAAATGACTATAAGATGTTTTTGCTATAAATGTTTGCATTGTTTTTTAACATGTATTTAAAAAAAATCAGATGCATTTTTTCATTCCTTTCACTAAAAATATTAAGATAAAATTCCCTTCACCTTGTAGTTGATGAAACTCGGCCAACCTCTTAATAGCGGCCTTTTATACTGTCCATTGAACTTTTATTCAACGATTTGAGATAAAAAATATAGTGGACTATTGAACAAATGGTGACCGAATATTTTGCATATAATAAACGAGAAATCGGGTTATTCATAAAAGATAAACTAAATTACATGCATGCAAAATCAGTCATAAAACAGCTTTTGTATGGACCGATTAGAAATCATATTATATAGGATAATTATATATAATGCAGTATAAATCAGTATTTACAGTATATTCTTGGTTAGTTCCCCGTATATACAAATAAATTTCCTTTGTACAAAAAATATAATGATCAATACTAGTAAATAATGCTTCAATATGGTACGAGTTATTTTAAATGAATATAAATAGTTTTCGGACCCATACTCAATGAGTATAATGTACGGAAATGTAAACAATGTTGTATTATTTATAACTTGTTGGTTTCCCAGAATCTATTTAAAGTCTCTTGTTGGCGCATGCGCATTACAATACCATGCTTCGCTTGTTGTCGTTGTCCGCTTCCCTACCAGGATAGCTTATATAAAGTTAAGAATGCATCACGCATTGTATGGACACGGATTGCCGAGTGGCCTTAGCGATAGACTTTTACTCCAGGGGTCAGTGGTTCGAGCTTAGTTGAGGGTTACTTTTTTCTATCTTTAATTGTATTTTTGTTTTTTACTGGAGCTTTTTAGATCCAATGTTTACATTTATCAATATAAAGCATTTACTGACAAACTTTAATATGCTAAAATCTGTGAAAGGCCCCTTAAATTATATAAATTTTTATAATTACAAGTAATTAAATGGTGTTCCTAGATACGTTGAGAATAATTGAAGGTAAAATAAACCGATACACATGAATAATACCTCAAACGCTTCTGCAAGGAAGGCTGGATTTTTTTTCATTTTCTGTACAAATCTTTAACAACACAGTAAAAACATAGTATACTATCAGGGGTTCCACTGGCCCAAAAAAAGTTGTCGCCACTTTTTCGCGGCGTGAATACTGTCGGTTATTCCACCTTATTAATAAGAACAATCATTTCAAGAAACCTTACTACATTAATGTCATTGACTATATTATCACTTTAAAAAGTATGTTATTTCATAAAAAAAACAATAAGTACCTTCATAAGTCATACCTTCATAAGTCTTAATAAGCTTTATTTGTATATAAATAACATTTTTTTCAACTTGATAAACAACACAGATAACCAAAATAATGTAATAATGTTAACATCAATGTATTAAACAGTATGCTGCATAAATGTTTCGAAATTAATTATTTAAACATAAAATCACACCAATGTTCATCATTTGAAAGGGAATCAGAAAATAAAGCATCTCACTTCAAAGTGTTTAACAGTTATATTTGGTCATTTGGACATGATATACATCAGCTTCTGTTGTTAACAAGTTTTCTGTTAGTGGTGGATGATTTCCAGGTTCAATTAAATGACTGTTGTTCACGCCTTTTTCCTGACAGAAAGGCCCAGATAATTGCCAACATCCATTCTAGTTACCTGAAATAACATAAAACATATTTTTACAAACTATCAACATCAAACCAACACATAAATGTCCCTATCTTTAAATGTCCGAATTTAACATATCCGAAATATAGTACATCGAGTGAATGTTTTATATTTAATTCAGAAATTGTTGTTATCTTAATCAATTTATATCCTTCCCAGAACATTACAATAATGAATCTATTAAACAGAAATGCTCACAAATACCCGTTGAAAAAAGTTTTTATTTGTTGATGTGGAGAAATCAAAGACCTATAGATAACAATCTATAGTAGATCTTTGGGAGAAATTAAATGCTTTTGCCAGCCCCATGGTTTTGATTTTAACAAAGAAATAGCGGCCCTAATAATCATTATAATTATTGATCGTCGTGACAGTTTGTCCCCGTGTTACTTAACTTATTGCTCAATATCATAAAGGAGCCGTTAATCCGATAATAACCCCTATAAAACTTGACAATAGCAGTAAAAACACCGTTTGTAACACTTACACGCTTCGGTGATTTCTAATGCACTCTGTACTGTAGGTCGCTTACATCGTCGTAAATCAATATTTACAACTGACAGACGCTGGCCGCTAATGCTCGGTCGCGTGCTTTCGACTCGCAGTACATTTTCGGATAGGATTTCACCGATTTTTTGAAATTCGCCACTTTTAAAAAATTGGAGCCACATTTAAAAAATTAGCGCCATTTGGCGCCAATGGCGATCGACAGCGGAACCCCTGACTATATAAATATAAACTAGGCATATGTTCATTCAGTTATAACCTTCGAATTAAATCTCTTTGGTGATGGCCGTGGTAAACGGCTTTCAAAGTTAAAACACGCTTTAACATATGATTAAGATTTTTAAAAGTGCATACAACTAAAAACGAAAAATGTAAAGAAAAGTATGTCAGGCCTGTTTCTGTTTTCAATAATGAATTTGTTTGTACGAGTGGATACGATAGAAAGATTTTTTGAAAAGCAAATATTTTAAAACTGTATAATGATAAGACAACTTGAAATAAAATAAAAAAATATTGAACTGATATTTTTAAGACCTCGACCAAATCCAAACAATTAATATTAAGTATGCCCGATTTAAAACAATGAAAAGAAGAAATTGAAGCTTGTTGAAAAAAAATAGTGTTAAACATTTCCAAATTTAAAAATGACACATCTTCATAAATAGACGGATTACAAAATATTTAAAATTTTGAATAATCACCTCTTTTTGCAATGATATTTATTCGGCAAATTAATTACGAAACGAGAGATGTCTCCATTTGTGTGCGTATGGAACGGCCTTGTCCATATACACATGCATACCAAATATGAAGATTACATGAAGCCACATAGAAGTTATGAGCATTTTTCCGACACCTAAACGCAAAAGTGTGACGGACAGACGGACGGACAGACGGACAGTGCGATCACTATATGCCCAACTTCGGGGGCATAAACACGATATGGACAAAGACTAAGAAATATATTGCAAAAACTAAAATTGTAACTGATTAGTTATATTGTTTTTGTAACAGATATGATGAAACTTTAACTCACCTTATTCAGATGTGTGATCATATCCTGTCTATAAGTTATGATATTAAAATGAATGGAATAAAAATCAGTTAAACTAATCTACACTTTCAAAATTATGGACTATATTAATATCTTATTTTTGAAAGTGAGGAAGAGATTTATTTTCATAAGTCAAACAAATCAGGAAAAACGCAATTATTTCAGATTTAAAAAAGTATTAAACTAGCTTGGAATTTAAAAATATACACGGTGCAGCATTTCTAAACTTTAATATTTTAACTGGTCATTTGTAAGACATAAATCACAATAAACAAATATGCACACTAACCCTTTCATTCCCCATTGTATACTCAACTATTTTTATATACCGAGTCAATTTTTTCTATTATTTGTATCAAACATATTATTTTGTTTAAAAGTGAAAACCTAGTTTAGTTATCCGCCAGAATGTAGTGATTATTATGTGTATGAGAGATATTCCATATAAAAATTACTATCGTATATGCGTGTGAATAAGTAGTTTGTAAAATGTTTTGACTGGTCAAATACGCAATATATATATATTCTATGTTGAAAATTATTTAGTGCAAAACAAAACATGAGTTAAAAGAAATCAACAGATAACGTTTACCTGCGTCTTATTTGAGGTGTGCACTATTTAAGTGAATGTTTTCTTTAAGACGTCAGGAGATTGTTGCGAAGCGTTTGTCAAAACCTTATGTGCTATTTATTTCAAATGTAATTATAATTGCAGGTAAAGGTAAGACATACCCTTGTATTGCTGCGTCGTCAAACGTTATGTGTCGTAAATCTACTCACCACAAACTGAGGTAAAAACTATGTGGAATTGTTCATGGATGCTTCACATGTTTAAAAAAAAAGGAAACTCCTTTGCAACCGAACAAAAGCATTAAAAACGCACTGGCATTCATTATTTCCCTGTATTTACTTCAGTGTTCATAATATATGTAAATTATGAAATTTGGCTCGGAATTGCATCCCCATAGGGTTTGCAGGCTTTCCTTATATGTATATAGTATAAAGGTTAAACAAGTTCTCTATTGAACCACTCTTTATGTTAAGCAAACATGTTGTTTGCTAGGCAAATCATAAAATAGTTGAACTAAAAAAACAAGGTTAAATTAAGACCAATAGCTACAATTTGATCTCAACAACTGTGGACAATACATCTAGCACATATGTACATGCAGCATTGAAACAATGTATGTACGTTTTATTCATACTTATTTAGTTTATATGTAAGCATGTTATTTTGAAAATTTGTTAAATCGGTCCCCTATTTATTTATTTGATTTATACTCGAAAAATACATGGGATTTCGAAAATGCAGGTCATTACGGATTTTCCTATTAGATAATCTGTGGGAATCAACAACAAGCGGTCTGTTGTCATTACTGGTTTCCCAATACTCTTACAGAGTATAATATTATTTTCAAAGACCGTAGGCTCATTTTCGCTTGCACACATACTTTATCATTCAAACAGGCTTTCTAATATGGGAAATAAACAGTGTAAGTGTGCCGATGAAAATTTTTTGGTGGAATATAAAGACGATGCAAATCAGGTGATTGGAGTCAGATGCCTCAAGTGTGAAGCGGAATGGCTTAAATACACATCGATCACAATATATATGCGTGAAAATAACACATGTGAGTGTTCGGGTGCGTGTTTGGCAAACATAGATGATGTTGATAAACAAGAATTATTTTCAGTTCGATGCGCTTTATGTAGAAAGGATCGGCTACTAAAAAAATATTTGCCGTGCAAAAACAATTATAACAACTGCAGTCAAAAATACACATCAATAACAATATATTCGCGAGATGAAGAATGTGGGTGTGCGGACACTTCCTCGTTGACACACGATCACAAAGATAACAAAACATTGATTGAAGTTCGATGTGTCGAATGTGGAAAGGATTGGCTTGTATACGAATCTACGTCTGACGACCAAATGAAACTATACAAAGGACACCAATTTTATCGTAGGAAACCGATGTACATAGAGAAGCCTAAGGCAAGCGAGGTACCAGTTGACATAACTCAAATAAAAAAGGACGACATCAGCAAATTGAAAGCCGGAGACCCATTTCATGGTTCCGGATATTTTATTGGCACCATGCTGTTGTTTTAGTTGTAAAAAATAAAAGTCTTAAAGTCATTCATTGGAAAAAATGTGGCCTTTCATTCGTGGTGAAAGAAGACGCTTTGGACGTACAAGACTCAGAAGTCATTTTCAAAATCAATTACGCTGATGTTGAAGACAGTGTGAAACTGGTTCTAGCCCGTGCAAGATCGTTTCTGGTAAAAACCAAATCATATTGGTTGCCTACCAATAATTGTGAGACATTGGCGACATTCTGTAAAACCGGGACAGCTCTATCCATCCAAGTTCAATGGACGCGTGAGAAGTTAAAGGAGGCTCTTTTATCTTCTGGTGGTAAATCTTTAATGAGAGGAATAATTAAAGGATTTATTTCTGAAGGAGTCGAGCGTCGGTTATGTGCTTCCAATTTTGTTGGCATGGCCGGCTTTGTCTTTTTAGAGGTAGTTTTTCTTTTGGTCGACATACGTGGTCTTTGGAACGATTGTCAACAAGGCAAAATAACGGGACCGCAATTTAGCAATAAACTGTACTCCAGGATTACGGAAGGTATAGTTGGAGGAGCGTTCGGTGTGATTGGTGGCATGATAACGCCACACTTTCTTATGAGCGGATTGTTAGCGTTTGTATTTTGTTTCATAGGAAAAAAAGTCGGTAAGATACTTTATACGTGCATGAATGACATTGAGTAATCAATCGACAATCAGTAATTTGCCTTGTAAAATGAGTTCATACTATTGACACGGTAAAGATCATGTCGGTTTTGCCTTTTGTTTGTACTTGTCAATTTTGATTTTTAGAACATGCGTAATGCCTTTATATAATAAAAAACCAATGTCGCGCGTTTTTGTTTTTCGAACTTCTTTTTTTCTCAAACGAAACATACTTTTAAGGAAGAATTTAACATGTGTGTGTGTTGTGTATAAAATTACATGTAATATTTCATGAACAATACTCTCGGGGGAATTTTAAGAAGAAATCTTAAGCTTCCATAACCTTCAATACGTTCGTATAGTGCTGGTTAATGTATGGTGTCGTTTTCAGTATGATCCATTTGATATCTATATAATTATTAAGTCAAGTTAATCAAGTGTGACAATCAATAAAATTGCTTCTTGATTACTATGTGAGTTTCGTTTTGTGTTCAGCTATTTAGAAGTTTCCACCAGATCATCACTATTTGTGATGACTATGTTTGCTGATGTAATTGTTTAGCTACATGAACAGATCAATAAAGCTTTTTCGTGATTAATCCACATTGTCTATAATGTTTCTATCCTGGAAATAGACTTAAGTGTATCTTAAAAAGATATTGAAGCATAACAGTTAAAATGAAAATGTGTATGTTCTCAATGACAGTGTTTACACTTTCAATGATCGTTTTCCGTTGCCGGCAAGGGCAGTGTATATATATATATATATACTTAGGGTAAACGTACGAGTCGTTTGGAAGGTCACAAGTGTGTGTGTTTTATAATAAATTACATCTTAAAAAATACAAAAATTAAATGCTATATTTGGAATCAATGTTTTGCAACAAGTTGTCAGTAATAAAAGCAGATATTGATATATAAAATGTATCTCAATATATGAAATTCTTTACAATAAAAATGAATTTTGTATTAAGAAGCGAATTTTTCCGTATCCAACTTTCGCAGGGAGACAACTCGCGCACAACAATAATACCGCACATATTTTTAATAGAAACGATTCGTTTGGCAGGTCACGAGTGTGTGTTTTTTAGTATTGATCACATCTTAAAAAATACAAAAATAAATGCTATATTTGGGATCAATGTTTTTCAACATGTTGTCTGTGATATAAGCAGTTATCTTTATATAAAATATATCTAAATATGTGAAATGCTTTACAATAAAAATGAATTTTGTATACAGGAGATAATGTGTCCGTGTCCAATTTTCGCAGGGAGACAACTCGCGCACAACAATAATACGGTACATATTATTAATAGTAACTGATAAATATTCATGGCATTTATATTGTGTTATTTATTTGTATTTATATTGACTTTTATCTGCTCAAAAATGTTCGGTATAATATAAGAAATAGAAAACCTCACTTCAGACCCAATGGAAGAATAGTGACCAACCAGGCAGCCCCCAATAGTTTATGGACCGAAGCCGAAGTGCCCTCAGTGAGGCTTTCTATTTCTTAAATAGATATAGTCCATATATTTCAGTGTTATTCGTAAAATCATTTAATGATATTTTTCAAACATAAAAAGGTCTTTGAACAATAACCTTAAAAACAACTGTGCCTCAGACCATTCATCGAAATGTCACGTACATTAAACACGATCACACAATTGATACCTGATGAACGGGCCCGATTTTCTATAAAAAACATTCTATTATCTTATACATATTTCACTTTTCAAGTAAGAAATTTATCTCTAATTATCCTTTTAAAGTTCGAGTATGTGTTGTATGTTTATATGAACTCATAACAAATATAACTTATATAATAGTCTTGACATTTAAACATTTCAAGTTCAATATGGATTTCAATCTAAACTTATTTTGTAGTTTTGTCAACATATACAAATGGCGAAACGTGTCGAAAAACCTGCATTAACAAATAATGAACATGATACAGTGCTTAAAAACATACTGCCTAAATTACAGAACTTTAAAATTTGATTAAAATCATCGCATCACCGTAAACTTACACTAATCGGAAAAACGCAGTATTGAAAAAGTTTGCACTTCCTTAATTAATTTACGTATAAACAGTTCTCCCAAATCCACCAAATGATATTGTTAACGATTTAAATTCAACAATATTTAATTTCATATGGGACGATTAACCTGACAAAATTAAATGAACTCAATTATTTCAATCCGTGGAAAATGGAGGTATCCAATTAACGAACATTGAATCCTTCTTGAATGCAATCAAATGCAGCTGGGTTAAAAGATACCTTGATAGTAGCAATATGAGTAAAACATAAAAACAATATGGTGATTCCTTACTTTTTTAATGTAACATCAGCAATAATATCTTACATGAAATTGCAAACGAAAACATATTTATATCTGATGTTCTATCAGTATGGAGTAATGTTACTCATACCCTAGAAACCCAAACCAACAGTAAAACTATTTTATGGAAAAATAAAGACATCACTTCAAACACTAAGACATTTTTCTAAAAACATTAGTTTGAACAAAACGTTAAATATGTCGACCAGTTATACGACTACAGAATAAAGGATTTCTACTCTTTTGATAATATAATTTTATGCTACATATACGGAATACCTTCAAGTAATTTCCTGAAGTATTACACATTAATCGAAAACATACCCATACATATTAAATCTATAACCAATAAAAATAACAAACAATGTACTCAAACAGCATTCGTAGAAAACATACTTGCAAGAAAAAAACAAAATAGTTTTCATACAACAAATTAAAAACCCTACAGAAAACTCCAAAACTCAAAATAAATGGCAAGTTTTTTTTCGAGAACAAGAACTTAATTTGAAATACATATTTATCATGCCATATAAAGCAACTAATGATAGCACACTGAGAAATTTTTGATATAAATACGTCCATAAATTATAGCTACAAATAAATATCTTTTTAAATGCAAATTATATAACTCTAATTTATGTGACTTCTGCGGTGAAAACATCGAAACTATAGAACATCTGTTTTGGGAGTGCAAACACATCCGGCCTATTTGGAATAAGTTAGCATCCTTTCTTGAACAACAACAACTATCCTTCTTAAGTGGTAGTTTCGGAATTAACTCATTTAAATCCATGAACGGTAATAATATTGTGAATTTTATTCTTATATTGATGAAATATGTTATCATTAACATGAAGTACAGAAAACAAATACCAAATTGTAATTGTGTTATCCATAGTCTTAAACTTAAAATCCAGATTGAGAAAGAAATAGCCCTCAGTAATGACACATTGCAAATCTTTGAACGAAAATGGAATCGAATAAAATTCTCATAATGCTTATCCACTTATATACTATTCACTCGTATGTTAGTTTATCGTTTTTAAATAGTTTTTTTCGGCGTAAGCTGTATTAAGCCAGCTTTTCACCTTAGCCTGACCTTTGTTAGCGTCCAATAGAATTCAAATAAAACTTCCCGCGGCCAAGTACAGATGAATACACTTCATTGACTGCATTAGCTGATTTGAGAATACGACCAGAACATTGAAAACATGCCCGCGTCTTTGTAACACTGTTTTACTGCGTTTTCAGCATGACACAATTTTATATCTAATGAAAAGGCTTAATAGATAGAACAGTTTCACACTCAATCTCGACATCAATACAGATTGTGCGTCCACCTTTTATTTTCAGAAGACTTTCAGCGCGAGAACGTTTGCACTTAAAGGCTATGTTGTCATATTTAGTACTAACTTCCATATTCCTGTCAACATGTTAACATGTTAAAGTATAGAGAGCAGTGGAAGCGAAGACTCACTTTAAATGCATTCAACTCGCGAGGTATATCGGGTAAATTTGCGGCCACTGTGAGTGAATGTCAGAGTTTACGTACAGGTCATCGCTGCGTCTCTACCCTATGTGCTGATCGGAGTTCGCGGCCAGGAAAATAATCGTTACATAATAAAAACGCTATAGCGTGAACTAGGTGAACTGGAATTTTCTTTAGACCAGACAGATGTTAAATGAAGATATCCAGCGATATCATATGGTATGTCAATAATAGATTCTTAATGTGTTTTACAACAATACCATGATAAATATTATTTTTAATTAATTTAACAAGAATTATGCCATCATATTGACTAATGAATTAAGCATGAGCGCAATGATTCTTGATACTGTTAATAATCGAATCAAATAGCAACGCCAGACAAACCACTAAAACAGGTTTGTTCGAAGAACGCGCGTATAAATATTTAAAATATGTACGGATACTTCGCGTGTGGCCGGTTGACTCATATGTTTTAATTTCACTTCCATTCTTCTTTTGGTTTTCTGTTTTGCATCTATGCGTTTATGACCAGCAATATGTAATAATGTCAAATAAGCCGCGAAAACTTCGCGTATCATCCCGTACTGCGTTTGCTGCAGCTAAGAACTGCACAGAAAAAGACATTCGCTATCTTTGATCTCATTTATTGAAGTCTTTACCTTTCATTAACAGCAACCACAATCAACGCCGTATATATTTTTTTTAAGATATTATTTGTTTATAGTATTTGTTTAATCTTATAAGACAATTGGTTATATATAACAGAACACATACTATTTTCACTGATAGAAATTTCATACACCAAGGTCAAAAACTTTATCATGCATAGTTTCTGTATAGTTTGTTTAGAATTATTATTTTCAAATAAAAAACATGTAAGTATACAATATATGCTTTAAATGGAAAAAAAAATCCTGCAATAAAAAATCCATATTTTTCCATGAAATACACATTGTACAACAATTACATAGCAATAAATAAATTTTAGAAAACACAACAGTAATTTAATTACGACAGGTTTATTACAAACAGTAATTTCTCGACTGTTTAACAGTTCTGGTCTACTTAGAAAGCAATTGTACCATCAATTATCCTATAACAATTCAACGTTTTAATTTTTCCAGTCGTTTAAGCTCATTTGCTTGTTTACGTATCACAATTATAAAAATTTAAATATCTCAAAAACTTAACGTATGACGATTTTCTTATATTTTTGTAAAACGTTTTTCGCTCAGACCTCTATCATATCAAAAATTTGATTGATACATTTACGCAACAACAAATGTTCATAGTTATCATTAATAATCCATTAGTAATCCATTTTAAAGCACACCATGTATTTTAAAGACAACATTGAAAAGAAACAACACACACACACGCGCGCGCACACACGCGCTCACACACACACACGCACGCACGCACACACACACATATACCTATTGGACGTTGGGAGATGATTATGTACATTTATCTGAATTCATGCATTGCAGTTAGTGAGTATTTAAATATGTTCTTCTAATTAAAGTTTTATTTTATTAAACAATTTTGCATTATACATGTATTTAAATTTAGTATTTGCAAAATATGCTTGAATGTTTCAATTATTAAAACCAGTTCAATTTATACTATAATAGTATTGAAATCAATAATTTGCTCAAATCGCAATTGATTTACCTTCAGTGATATTGGCATTAATGGTCAAGGTATTGATGAAGTATTGAATAGAGTTGGTTATGTTTTAAGACAGTAATTACCTGAATGTACCTTGAGAACAATGGCTCCTTCACAAGTATCAAACAAGTTTTGTTATCTGAATTGCCAATCACAGTCAAGTTTTATTTAAAAAAATATGAAATGAGTATATACAGTAGATCATTAATTAACAATGAATTAATTAATTAATTAACATTTGACTACCAATATGAATTGTCAAAATTATAATGATCTTATTTTAAATGCACGTTAGTAAAGCGCATATAGAGGGTTACTACGTTTTTTTTTCATAAATACTATTAACTTAAAAAAAGAATAGATTGAATTGTTGCTACACACATATTGTGTATTATGTCTAGTTTGTTTTTTTATAAATGATCATTAAGACATTTAAATCTATAATAACAACAATTTCCCAGGAGCTTCTATCATGCACTAGTCAATATATCAGTAGTAACATCGTTACGGATACACTGTATATTGAATACCGTTATAAATATGCACACGACTTATATTAATGGGACTTGAATGTAAAAATATATCAAAGAAGGGCTTTTTAGGCTTAAGTTTGACTCCCACTGGGCGCATGTTTGTGAAAAGAAAATTGTACTGTATACATTTTTCATAACAATTTAATCAATATTGACTTGTAACTAGATACAAGCCTGCTTGAAAATAGGGAAGTGTTATATTTGAATATGTGAATATATATTAATGGGGAAATAACATTAATATGCCCCTTTAAACATTTGGAACGTGTTGAGGAGTACAAAGCTTGTAGATATTTTATCACAATCATTTAATCAGGAACATAATTTGATTCACTGGGGATGGGATTTGTGGAGCCATACATCTCCCAGTGCTGACTGATGTCTACTGATACATTTTAAACTTTGTAAATGTTGATTGTATCATAGAACATTGTAAAGGTGTGTTTGTTACCTCTTACATTGTATTAAACAAAAAGGGTCAAAGAAGCATTGCAACTGTTCCAACGATATACCAAAGACCAGTATGATCATAGACCCATGGTAGCGCTTTTGATATTTAATAATTTACGTAAAGTCAGTTGTAAGGGATATGGTCCATTGTTTAAATATGCTTTAAAACTGCATTATCTCAGAGCCATCATTAGAACATTCTTGGCCGAGGTCAACTTGTTTATGTTGCAAAATATCTGAGCTCCAGCCTTTATGGCTCTCGAGAAAGCAGATTTTTGGAGGACGGAAACTTTTCATTTAACGAATAGTTTAAAAAGTATCATGTTACAACATCACTAATAATAAAAACAATTCTAAAACTGTTTACCATACCAGCATTTTGTTGCGTCTGCATTTTCAAGTTTTTTAACACAATGCAATTTAGCATTTCAGTGATTTTTCTTATGTTAATTATTGTACACACATAAAATATTCATGCGCACATCTAAAACTTGAACTTATGTAAAATGTTTTGAAATATGAAACTGTATGTATTTACTATAAATATATGTTTACAAATGTATTCATACACACCCTTACAGTATATGAACATGAACTATTCTATGTATAGCAAGCTAGTAAGTTATACTATATATATAGTTATAAGTTAAAAAGATTCCGAAATAGTCATTCTGTGAGAGCAATAAAACATGGCATGTATACTCCCACAAAGCTATCTGAGCTGCAATAATACCTTAAGTTACCAACAGTTTTGCAAACACATGACTTATAACCCCCTATAGCTATCTGAGCTGCAATTATACCTTAAGTTACCGACAGTTTTTGCAAAAACATAAATTATTCTCCCGTCACAGCTATCTGATCTCTGTTCAAGTTTATATGTACCGGATATAACATAGTTAATTACGTTTGGGCAATTTTTCACGAAGGTCATAAACAATAGGTTTAATAATTGGGCTGAAAACTATCATGTCTACATAGAGGTACAGGCAGAATTCGGGCAAAATATGGGAACTGTTGATAACAGTTTTGCATTACACGGTGGCATTTATTATTTCTTAAGTGAACACAAAATATTGTATACCGTATTTGTTGATACCTAAGCGTTCGGTTATTTGATGAGGGATATCATCTGGTATCAACTGTTAAAGCTAGGCGTTAGAGGATAAATTTTTGATATCATAAAATCAATATATATTAATGTGAAATAAAGAATATAATTAGGTAACACATTAAGTAATGAAAACTTAGTGGTAAGTGTTGATTATTGTATGTACCGGATGTATATGTGGATTACTGGGCAGTGTGTATGACTGAATGTACCGGATGTATATGTTGATTACTGGGTAGTGTTGATTACAGCATGTACCGGATGTATGTGTGAATTACAGGGTTGTGTTGATTACGGTATGTACCGGATGTAAATGTGGATAACTTGGAAGTGTTGATCACTGTATGTACCGAATGTATGTGTGGATGACTGGGTAGTGTTAATTACTGCTTGTACCGGATGTATGTGTTGACTACTGGGTAGTGTTGATTACTGTATGTACCGGATATATATGTTGACAACTCGGAAGTGTTAATTACTGTTTATACCGGATATATATGTGGATTACTGAGATGTGTTGATTACCGGAAAAGAACGAACAGGTCTTGCACGTTTACACTCTATGGTATTAATATGTTTGAAGATTCAATTGAATCATATTACATATTGAAGTAGCTGGCTTTACAAAAGATGTATTCAGAAACAACTGACTGACCAACTTACAAACCAATCGACTCCAATATACCACATTGCAGGGATATATTAAGGCCTAAAAAGTAGTTTACTTCAAGCAACATGACACATGGGGGTAGTGATTGTGTAACGTAACGATTATTTGAACCTTTGAAGCGATTGAACATAAGAAAATCAGTTATTTATACGAATACAAGTTTCTTTGTTTGGCCTTATGTTTATAAAAACATCGATTCAATGGTGTGGTCGTATGGTCAATTTATTTATCCATACAATTTCCCTCATAGTTACATTGAAAAGACAAGCCATCGGCCTATATATCATTTATAAATAATTAAATATACATTCCTTAGTTAAATCCATATACTGTTAAGCAGATAGGCCAAAATGTCTTTTATTAATTACACTCCGTCGGTAAATAGATGAACTTATTCTGTCTAAGTTACGCATCTTTTCTTATATTACATACTAGCGTCTAGTGTTAAATGGGTATATAAATAGTCGCTTTTTGTATAATATTGGGGAAGCCAGTTCACACTACACAAGCAGGGATGTAGTTTCACAAATTCTTTTTATCCAAGCGAAACCCGTTCACGGTTTCGCTAATATCTTGTTGATTATAATATAACTGGACTTTGGAAAGTATTTGTGTTTAAATTGTGTGTTAAAATTTAATGAGCAAAATAAATATCAACGGAAATATTGTCTATGTGTTAGCATCTTTGTTGAATTGAATAACGTGGCGTACTTAACATTTTTATTGAAGAATTATTACCAACAACTATTATGTCATATCTCTATCAACGGGAAAATCTGAATAACATTAAACGAGAGAACCATTTATACTTCTTATATCAAAATCACCCACTGTCATAGATGCTATACGTTTTCTTTTACTTGATTTGTTTTGGTTGTGTGTGATGATTTATGATACATCTTGAGGTCATAAATGTTATTTATTTTAAGTAAGAACAAGGGCACTTTATTGTTAAACAATGAAAAATACAATTGAAATTTCAAGAGCAGAACTGAAATAACATTAATGGATTTAATATTCCTCCCAAAATCAATCTATTTGAAGACATTTCAAAACCGATCATAGCAATTTGGATATGGTTGTATATTGCAGCCTTTACACTTAGTCCAAGGCTTCCGATGATTCGGCAGTATTGAAAAGATATAAAAGCAATTTACTGTAGTAAATCCATTTTAAATTGTCAGACACAATGAATTTGCAAGAGAAGTTATCTAATCAATATAATAAACCTCAAGGAATACACTGGGGAGGGTAAACTTATTTGTGGAGCTATTGAAAAGTTTGAAAACTGAATAATTTTCCACCGTCATTATTAAACCATAGAACATTATTAGGTATATAAATTCCCCTATAATTATTTAAATTGCGTTATAAACTGAAACGATCCACTTAGCAGTATAATTTCTGTGCCATTATCGTACTAAAGAAAATTATGCTAATAGATACGTGTACGAGTTTTTAAACATAGTTTTCATTTTCCAACAAAACTCGGTTCAATAAATAAACTCTGAAAGCATTTCTGTTTTGCAAAATGTCTGTAAAGCAATAAAGTTGATCATGAGTGACACGAAATATTTTGCAACTTAACCCATTTATGCTTAGCGTCTAGAAAAAAGGCCTTGGCAAACAGCGTAGACCCAGATGAGACGCCGCATTATGCGGCGTCTCATCAGGGTCTGCGCTGTTTGCTTAAAGAAAGTTCTGTAAGAAATATTCTAAATATAGTAATAAATATAATAGACATCCCTAATTAATGAAATAAATTGATCCAATTTAGAAGGAAGGGAGTTGCACAGTACGCCAATACAACAAAGACCTACAGTACAATTCGACAGGTAAATTCGAGCATATGTTTTCAGCGATTACACAGCGATTTCACAGTGACTTAGCATATCAAAGTCATCAAAGCATTGGTTTACTATGGGAAAGAGTGTTTTGAGTGGTGGGCCGGGTCCGGCTACTGCCAGTGAAGATAGAGAGCTTTGGTATTGATCGAGAGGGTTAAAACATCAGGAGCACGTACACAACATTTCGTGCACCTTGAGCTGTGATAAATTAAGGTAGTCGGTTAATTGTTCCATTCCGAGGGTGGAAGAATAAGATTAGGATGAATCATATTACAAAATATTCGTTAATATTATAGGACAAATACAGTGCATTTGCTGAATTATGCTTAAACGCTTTTTTTTATAAACTTGAATATTTATTATTTTGCTTCTAAAATGGTCGGTGAAATAATCTTCTTGAATGGTGATTGTTCTGCGGAAGATGTTTGTATATCATATATATATATAATTTTTTAACATCTTAACATAACGTAACTCGACTGTTAGAGACTGGGTTTGGTTTGGTTTGGTATTATGGGCATAATGAACTTGTGTAATGAACTTGTGTAATAGTGGACCTCTCCTACACCGTCTGCCATCCACAAATTTGAACTGTATACACTCGCAAGCGAATGCTTGCTATACGGTAGCCATTCAAACTATATTTAGTCCGCATAGTTAAGAGCTTCGATGATTATCAGAAAACACATAAAAGACCCATACAAACTGTTAAATGATTGTCCCGCTGTTATAAAAATTTTGAGGTAGGTCGTAACAAATGCTTGACTTATGGCTATTGGGTAATTTCTAAAAGACCGTGTCAGGTTTATGGTTAACAACCGACATATTTTAAAACTTAAACCGCTTTTTGTGCATTCCAAACTTATACTGTATCTTAAATAGGCGAGAGATAAAAAAGCCGGCTCTTGTTGTCTGTGACGGAACCTACAATTGGTTTACTTTTCCCTTTTCGTAATTCTGTGGTTGTATTAATTTTCCAATTAAAATATTTATATCGCTAATGTCAAAATTCGTTGGAATTTCCATGATTTTACAAGGTATCCCAATTTATATATTTATAACGCGAAAGAAATCCTAGTCGATTTATTTTCATGATAGCAATTGTTTTAAAGCAGCAAACGTTCGCCATTCAATTGTTTTAAGTCTGACAAAAATAAACAATATTAGGTGTCAGCATTGCCTCTTTTCATAACACGTGATGCTTTGTTCATTTGTCACGTGTTATTAACTCAAGGCAATTTGTAACAAGTTGACAAAGCATAAAGGCAGATGTAAACCTAATACTCGCAACGTAGTTTCTTCTTTAAAATCTAGCTCATTCCGGAATAAATATATTAGATAATCACTGGGAATCCACTTTGCTGTCATAGTTGGTTTCCTAAACACTAATTGAAAACCAATAATTCGTATGCTGTTATTCATTTGTTATAACACGAGTCTCCACGTCCAACTTACATTTGTGCTTGCCTTCTGAAAAATGTGAGTCTCGTTATTATTTAAATGCTTTTATATCAATTCATCATCGAACAATATGGGAAATGTTCAATGTGATTGTGCTGATGAAACTTCTTAAGTGGAATACAGAGATGATCTTAACGAAGTAATTGGGGTCAGGTGCCAAACCTGTGCCTCGGAATGGCTAAAAGACACATTAATCACAAGGAAAAAGGTTGAATGTGAAGACCGCATAAAAGTGTACAAAGAGAAAACCCTTTTTTTGTCGAAAACCATTGACTTTAGAGGAACCTAAAGCATGTGATGCACCGGTTAACAAAACTCGAATAAAGGAAAACGAAATTATAAAACTGAAAACTGGAGATCGCATGGCATCGGTCAGTGCTAGGTATTGACTATTGGCACCATGCAATCGTAATAGTGGTTAAGTCGGAAACGAGTTTTGAAGTCATTCACTGGCAGAAGAACAATACAGAAAAGAAATGGGAGGTTTTAAAACAGACAAAAACAAACAAGGAACCAGGGGTCCTTTTCAAAATCAACTACGAAGAAATTGTAGACTGTGTTAAGTTGGTAATAGCCCGTGCAATGTCACTTGTTGATAAATCAAAAGCATATGATTTGTTGAGAAACAATTGTGAGTCACTGGCGTCGTTCTGTAAAACTGGGGCAAGTCGGTCTCTACAAGCTCAATGGCTGTTTGAGAAAGTAAAGGAGGTTTGTATTTCCACTGGAGGAAGCGCTATAGCTCGAGCGATACTTTAAGAAGGTGTGGAACACGTTTTGTGTGCTACCAACACAGTCGGTGTGATAATCCTCGGCATTTCAGAAGTTGGTCTTCTTGCGAAAGATGTTTATGAATTACAACATGTATATGAAATCTATAAGGAAGGGAAAATAAAACATCGAGTTTTCATCACCACTTTAGTGGCACGACTTTTGGAGTCTGGGTTTGGTTTATTCTTTGGTATAATCGGAGGAATATTAACACCTTACTTCGTCCCCAGTGTCTTACTAACTGCTGTTGGGTGTTTAATAGGAAAAAAACTTGCTCGGTGTCTTATCTTTGAAAAGTCGGAAAAATGACATAGAAACTCGTAATTGGATCTTAAACTCGAAGCATCGCTCATGATGGCAAAACAAGTAATACTGGACATCATATAAACATATGTGTGCAAGAGTTCTTTTTTGTCTAAAGGTCTTTTACGCTTGTTATAACTAGTGAATTATAAATAGCACGTTTGTTGTTAGTTGCAGCCACTGATGCAACTCACCGTGTGGTGATGTTCAACACTTGTCTATGTTACCATGTCATCATTATCAGGCTGGGTAAATCTTGTCGAAATGATGGTGTACACAACAACACCAAAGTGCGTTTGGTTTCAACTTTTATATGTAAGCATGCAGTGCACTTAGAAATTGATAAAAAAGCAAACGTATCGTGTCGTTCATTATTTTAGCTGGCTTTGCAAGGAAGTATTGCGCAAATTAGCATTTCATAGTCCGTATCACAAAAGCATACGTTATCGTATCTATATAAATAAATTACCATGATGATATTGCATCAAAAGATTTTGATTTCATTGACCGATTTCATGAACAATAACTGCTCAAAAATGAGGCGCAGTACAGGAGCTATTTACGTACTCTTTATTTACTTTGTAAGGAAGTACATGCACAAAAAATATAAACGCATATCTTTTTCTTCACGATCACTGACAAAGAAAATGGTTGGTAAGCTTTACGTTTTGGACATTTTCTTCTCGGTTTACTAAATGTAAAAACACTACCATTTGAAGGATATCATCTTACCTACAATGAAGTAAATTATGCTCGGATAATTCCAAAACGATGGGCTAATTAAAACCTTTTCATAGAACCTTTTATATTTATGAAAACGACATCGTGCGTGTACACGTTATTTGATTTAAAATATCCTTATTCAGCCAATTGACTTTTATAACACAACGCTATGTAAATGTATTGGTAATAAGATCAATGCTCCTTGCTGCATTCTTTTTTTGCGTTTGCGTTTTAATTCAGTGCTTATTATAATCGTGTGTATTTATATGTTTGCTGTAGAACATGTATATTTGTAACGTTATTACCAACATTTGTATTCGAAATTCTATATGCAGTTCCAGTAGTATAATTGGACTTTTTTATATTTTAAATACTATTACTTTGGGTAGGTGCGTTTTATGGAAGTCTATTGCATCTTAATGTGCTCTATGGTGATATGTATACGCCGTTCATATATGTCTGCATAAAATGTTTACTGGTATCGTAATTGGCTATGCGTTTTTTGGTTACATAGAGTCGGTTCATATTTCGTTGAGTACTACAGCAGCGTATGGGGGAACGTTTATCATACAATGGCGTGTTACCACTGTACGTATGTCTTAATTCATCTTTATGTGTTTTTGATACAAGCTCAGAACGAACCGTGTTTTGCTATCAAATTGTAGGGGCGTTGCTTTCCGTTGACCGACGTCAACTGTCATACGTTATTGTCAATATTTTGAAAACGACATTTTATAAAGCATTGGTCCAATGTTGCTAAAACTAGGCAGGAATTTACTGTGTTATGATGATATCCGAAAACACACACATTTAGATAACCTTCTTATATAAAACCGCAATATTATTAATTGTTTAGAGGACCTTTAATAGTTGACATTGCGACCCAAAGGAACTAGCATTGCTTTTTTTCACAGCATATGATGCTTTAATAATGGTCCACATGTTACTTAAATTATGGAATTTTAACAAGTTGAAAAATCTCTTGAAGCATGCCATATATGTTAAAGAGTAGACTAGTACTAGTTGCAGAAAATTTTAACTTGCTTTGACTTATGCCTTGCCAATTCTGCACACATCTTGCACATATGCTGAAAATAATAGAATAACATAATCAAGTGAATATTTAAGTTTTCATTATGTGAATAATAATTAAACTTACTGATCTTAATATGGGTTGTAATGTTACAGATGCTATACTTGTCAATATGTTAGTAAAATGGCATACATCCCTAGCCCAACAGATGCAAATGCATAATGCAGATGAATTGGAGCTGCATAGCACTGACGGATAACCCTAATGTCAACAACAAATGACGTCTGATCTTTTTAAGGCAGCTCAACTGCTGACAAACAGTGACAAGCAAAGCAGCTTTACGAACAAGAAAACAAATGTCTGCAAGCTGGAAACAGTCACATAAAAGCACTCGAAGACTGTTCGAACTAAACAAGGAGCGACCAGGAAGACATGAGTTTGTATGTGCAGACCGTGTTACTAAAATTTGCCGTCTGGTTTCAAATAATATGCTTCCTTTCTGTGTCATTTATCAGAAAGTATGCTGCTATTCTTGACAAGTAACATAACAGTTGTCTTCTGGTGCTGCTTTGACTACGAACTGAAAAATAACAATAAGTATAAATAAACTAAAAGTCAAATACAAACGTAGACCCGTCTTAGGCGCTGAATTCAGCTCTGCATAGGAACACTGTCGCATACAACTCATCACACCGGCATCAGCTTGCTAAAGTGCCGGTAAGAAAATTTAAGCAAATGTAACCCAAACACAATTATAGACCAGGTTTTTTTTTGTAAATTTAGATCCGCTGTGAAATCATATGATAAGCATCACTTTTCGCCACATATACTCAATACAGTAAGGGTAACACAAGTATCTGAAGTACCTGAAACTCGAATATGTCTATGTATTTCGAACTTTTAAAGGTCCATCTGCGCCTTAGACTGTATAATGTGTTTACTCGGATTGTGTTCCAGCACTCTTACATAATAAATATTGTTACTAAGATGTTTACAATTTTGGTGAGGTGTTGCGTTGTGGGGGGAACCGGAATACACGGAAGAAACCCCACCTGCCCGCTATGGCGACCACTAACTTAAGTCGTGTCCTTCCGGTAAGAATGGTTGAATCAGGGTCGCTTAGGTAAGAAGTGCTTGAACCAACCAATAACCTGATCGGACAACGCCTGAAACCAAAATACAGAGCTTTTAGAAGCTATGCTAGGAACATTATTCCCGCGAAGTTCGCGTCCTAGCGTTATAATCAGCTCTCCACTGACAAAACTGTAGTATACACCACATTTCACAATTATGGATTATAAGAAAGAAAAACAACTTATACATACCTGGGTTCACTGTAGCTATAAATTCACAGTCCATTGCGATTACATCGTAGGGAACACAATGGACAGAGGTAAGACAAAAATACATCACGATCGAAAACACATCTTGCTTCATATTCACTTTTGAGTTCAGCTCTTCATTCCCGTGTCAAACGATTCCAATAATAATAGCCATTCAATTATATACAGACTTGATCCGTACTTTGCTTTAATTTCAGGTTTGCATGGAACATTATATACGACATACTTTCAGCATTTCGTAAGTCTTCCTCGATATATATTTACAAAAATAATACCGTAAAATGTATACGGTTTAGTTTAGTATATATGAATGTCAACATGTTTGTGTACATACGTCGGTTAAGCTCGTAGCTAATGTATCGGGTCATCTAGTAAATAGTTGCTCCTTGTTTCTGCTTTGCAAACATTACGTCTCCTAATACACGAGTAGGTTTAGAACAAAGGACTATATAGCCGAATAGCCTAAAAATGGGCTCACTGTTTGTAAATAGGATTACTTATAATACATACACTTAGAAATTAAATCAAATACAACGAATCAGACAGGCAAACCGATTTATTAAAATGGAATACTAACGAATACAATTATCACCCCACAGAAACAATGAATGTATGTACGATTGTGCGAAGATTCAAGAAACAACGGTAAAGTTAAAGTAAGGGATTGAGAATGATTTCTTTGCAAAAAAGACTATACCTTCGTTGTTTTTTCTTACCGGAGCGATTTCCATGCATTCGCCTACACCATAAATTCTTAAACTAGTAAAAGACCAGATTGCAAACAAACTTAGTATGCATTACATTTATTTTGCATTCATACACTATTAAGAAATGATGCGGCTTCAGCAGACTACCGGTAATCGCTAGCGATATGAGTATGATAATGACGGGAATGCTCGAACTGTAGTTACCAATAAATATTTGCTCATGATTCATTCACGAGTAACCGTTGATAAGCTAGAATTTTTGGACCAAACACATTAAAAAACGCTGGTAGAGTGCATGTAACTAATGGAAAATGTCCATGGATTCCTTTTTTGTTTTATTACTATTACCGCTTGGTAGAATTATCGCAACATCAATGTAGTGCATAAATGCTTTTGAATGTGTGAGAAAGGTACGTTGATATTGCTACATATAGCGGTAGTCCACTGTTTGCGACCATTGACGTTACAGATGCGACATAGAGCGTGAGAAGATTTTGCGACATTATGCGTTGGATTCGACGTTAAGCGTTGCTCCAGAATGGCGAAGTAAATGTGTGAGTGTTTTATCATGAGTCGCTTTAATAGTCGTGTGTTGATCATAAAGTGCGACAGGCGGAAATTTTTATGGCTTATCCGTATTTCGTAAAAGTGATGTCTATTAGTACAATGTTCTATATCCGTTTAAGTAAGTTCATCAAATTAAAACCGTATAAAATTATATAACTACACCACTTGTTTGTATCCATTTCTCCTTCTCGTTCAAACATGTGACATTTAAATTAATGCGTCATATTTATATTCAAAAATTATGTTTATAGCATTGAATATACAGTATTTGTAAATTATGTCTTTTTACTACTGTATCTCGGCCTGTCTGAATTTGTTTTTACAAATACTTTTCCGTCAACGATTTTAAATATTCATGAAAATTCGTTCATGGATTGTGTCAGACTTTTCTATTTACAATCGATAGGTCGACATTTAAATGCTGATATGAATTGATTTACCCAGTGAATATTGTAAGAAACCCATATCAATCCGATCCATATTGATATATATCATTTTATGCTTTCCGGTGGTATATAGAGAAATATCAGTAAAATAAAACTGCGCTGTTTCAAACAGTGAAAAATAACAGTGAAAAATATCAATATTTTTTACTGATTTACTGTGAAATGACGTCATAATTTCGACGAAATGACGTCATTATTCTAGAAAAGTTCTCTAGTTAAACTCTTTTACAATGTAAATAAACGGTGAAAAAAGCATACAAAAATTTTTTTTTTGGATTAGATGGGATATCGCTTTTAATTCACTAGTGATTATAATAAATATTTATATTCACTCGTGGCTGCGCCATTCATGAAAATATTATTTTATATGATCACTCTTGAAATAAAATCGATATTCCATTGAATCCAACAAATATCTTCCATATATTTGTTTTACCTCACCCGCTTACGAATACATATCATTAACCCGCCTTACAGTTCTTGGGCTTATGCTTATCGTATCTGTTAGATGATCAACTCATAGCGACATTTAGGCATTTTAACCTGAAATATAAACGGACTTTCGAAATATAAAAATGACGTGGAAGTCAAGCATTTTTTAAATAACTACGATATTTGCGGCTTATTAGAAATTGGAGTAATCGTACTGGGGAATTTGATACGTTTCTAAACTCGTATGTCCACTTCGATTCTGTTCGATCTAAACCTGTAAATGCTATTCGAAATAGTGGTGGTGTGAGTGTTTTTGTTAGAGAACATTTAATCCAATCAAGTTTGGTGAGAAGAATTAATGATGCTATTGTTGATGGTATTGTTTTATATATTAAGTCGAGTATTTTTCATGCCATGAAAGATATTATTTTATATATTGTTTATGTTTCCCCTGAAGGTTCTCCTATATATTTAAAAGAAAATGAAAGTAATGGTATTCTATTGCTTGAAAGCAATATTTCTGTTTTAAAATCTAGCTATCCTGAGTGTTACTTGTTTTTAGCGGGAGACTTTAATGCAAGAACAAAAGATTGTTTAGATTATATCCCTTTTGATACATTAGAACATATTTTTGATGTTGAGGTAGAGTATGACGAAGATTCTTTTAACATGCCTAGGGAAAATAAGGATAATATGCATTATAATAATTTTGGAAAAACATTAGTTGAAGTATGTTGTACGCATAATATTCACATTTTAAATGGCAGGTTGCATTCGGATAAATTTGGAAATTTTACATGCGTGGCAAATGGGGGCCACAGTGTAGTAGATTATCATATTGTATCTACAGAATTATTTCCATTTGTTTCTAACTTTAATGTAGAACCATATGATATTTCTGATCATTTTCCTGTATACTGCCAATTAGAGTTTACAGGTTCCCTAAATCACGAAAAGCATGATGCCGATTCTCCACCAAACGATACTCAAAACTATGACACTTATAAATGGAATGAAAAATATTGTGATTCATTTAAACAAATATTGACAGAAAACTTACAAAGATGCCGCGATTATATTTTAAATTGCATAAATGGAAATGTAAACGATGCTGTGCAAACGATTATCTCCATTTACAAAACCGCTGCGGAGGATATGCACACAAGAAGGCGCAATTTTAATAAATACCAAAATAATCCGCTCTGGTGGGATAGCGCGTGTAGTAAGGCCAAGCGAGAAAAATATTCGTTGCTCAGGCGTTTTCGTTGGTCCAATGAACCGGTCGATTTTCATTTGTACAAAAATGCACGTCGGTCTTTCAAAAACTTGTGTCATGCAAAAAAAATTCTGTACCAAAATAAAAACGTAAAGATTTAATTGACTCCCGTAAAGATCCGCAGTATTTTTGGTCGGTTATTAAAAAAATAGGTTTTCAGCAACAACAAATGCACCTATCAATCCCAATGAGTGGGTTAAATACTTTAAATCTTTGCTATTTAAAGAATCAGAAAACCCACTTCTAAATTTTGATGTACATGCAAATGCGTATAATACCGACCAGGCCGATTATATATTAAATTCGCCAATTACAGACGACGAAATAAAAACAAGTATCAGTAAGCTTAAACGTGGAAAATCTCAAGGTAAGACGGGATCGGTGCGGAATTTTACATAAATACTAAATACGTTATAACTCCTATTTTAAATGTACTTTTCAATAAGATTTTATCTTCCGGCAGCTTTCCTGGTGCTTGGAGTGAAAGTATTATCGTACCTTTATATAAATCGGGTTCGCGAAGTGATCCTTCAAATTATCGAGGTATATCTTTAGTTGACGTTATGTACAAAATATTTGCAGGCATCATTAATAATAGATTAACCAGGTTTGCAAATGAATTAGATTTAATTGATGAGGCGCAAGCTGGGTTTAGAGCAGGATATTCGGTTACCGATAATATGTTTATTTTACAGAGCTTGGTGCAAAAATATGTTTCTAAGCCTGGGGGTAGATTCTATGTGTTATATGTGGATTTTTTAAAGGCGTTCGATTCCGTGGTGCATTATAAACTGTTCACATGCTTTATGCGTAAAAGAATCCAGGGAAACGTACTTAAAGTATTGACCTCAATGTATTCTAAACTTAAAAGTTATGTACGCACGAGCCCCGGTGCTATTTCGAGCCCGTTTACTTGTAATATCGGCACTAGACAGGGCGACTTGTGCTCGCCGATTATTTTTATTTTATATATAAATGATCTGTGTTTATTTATTCGACAAAAGTGCGATACTGGAATATTTGTAACAAACGATATCCCTGACATATTTTGTATACTTTTTGCTGATGATATTGCAAATTGTGCAGATACTGCTGTAAATCTTCAGTTGCAGATAAATGCTATTGCAGAATTTTGTACCTTAACAAGCATGAATTTAAATCTTAAAAAAACTGAGGTTATGGTATTTAGAAATGGGGGTCCATTACGTCACTATGAAAAATGGTATTTCAATAATTGTCCAATAAATATAACGTCCGTCTATAAGTATATGGGCATCCTATATACCCCAAAGTTGTGCTGGTCGGCTGCAAAAACTAAATTAGCCGCGCAGGGGCGAAAAGCATTATTTGCCATTAAAGAATACCAAATTCCGTTCGGATATTTCTGCTGTACAGAGTTCTTTAAATTATTTGATGCCATGGTAACACCCATACTCACATTCGGATCAGAAATCTGGGGATTCACATATAGTGATTCAATAGACCGTGCACAAATTGAAGCTCGCAAGTACTTTCTGTGCGTAAAAACTACGGTCAATAACTGTGTAGCTTTAGGAGAATGTGGTCGTTTACCAATGTACGTCATTTATCACTCAAACTGTATAAAATACTGGTGTAAATTTCTCCAGATGCCTGATAAAAGATATCCAAAAAACTGTTATAAAATGTTAAAGTCATTAGATGATATTGGAAGGCGAAATTGGGCTACGGATGTAAAGGAGCTTCTTTTTAAATATGGGTTCGGCTTTATTTGGCTCTCACAGGATGTTGGTGATATTGATTTATTCATGCTCCGTTTTAAACAACGCCTTACTGATTGTGCAACTCAAACCTGGCACGAAAATATAAATGACTCTTCAAGATGCGATACTTACAGACAATTTAAAAGTTTATTAAACACGGAACGATATTTAGACATAGCAATGCCATTTCATTGCAGACAAGCGTTAGCGAGATTTCGTTGTTCAAGCCATAGGTTTCAAATAGAGTTAGGTAGACAATTAGGAATATCAAGAAATCTTAGAATATGTGCACACTGTCATATAGAAAATGAATCTGTAAAAACAGAGGATGAATATCATGTATTTTTTGAATGCTCTAAATATGCTCACAATAGGCAAATCTATTTGTATAATTGGTATCATGGCAGGCAAACTGTTTCAAATTTCTTTGATCTGTTAAGAAATGAAAATGAGTTTGTTATTAAAAAATAGCCTTTTATGTTTACCATTTAATACGTTCTTCATATGGAACGTAATACTTGTAGTGGAAGTATGTTTGTTCGTATTTGTTTTTTGTTTGTTTTCTCCATTCAATGATATTGTATATATATATAGGTAGGGACAACTCTCTGTATTATCTGTATATATATATTTTGTAAACATGATGTATTATGGGCCTTTGTTTACAATAAACTTACTTACTTACTACTACTTACCCGCCGACATTCTTCTACAGAAATTCACACATACACTTGAAGACTTTTTTAGCGCAACACTTTTCAAACTTAAATATCTAAGTTATTATTTAAGATATTGATTAAATTTTAAACATGTGATCATTTGACTATATTTTGAGCAAGCTCGCGATAGAATCATTCATTCTTGTCGATTGTACGCTTAAGCACATGGGTCATATATCGTTTCATCTTAAGGCACGTGAAAATGATGAAACACGAGATTATTCTAAATTTATTTCATCATTTAACGTGGTTTCTTACACCAGGAAAACATTAAACTTATAAAAAAAAGTGTATGGCTCATATGAATATTTAGAAACTTAACCGAGCATTTCGGCAAATGGCAGTCTACCCGCAGTGCAAGTGTATTTTCTAACTAAACACTTTTCAAACTTCAATGACTCACTAATATAGGGATAATACACGTTTACGAGGGCATGGTCATCTGCTGGCGCTCGAAAAATCCGTTCCTGCCCGAGTGCGCAGCACGAGGGCAGGAACGGATTTTGAGAGCGTTCGATGATGATCATGTCCGAGAAAATGTGTATTTTCGCTATTATTGCATAAACAAATCACACATACCAAAATAAATTAAAATATCATTGAAAACAATGTTTTGTTCATTCGACATCGACAAAATAATTCGATTATTTCAATACAGTTCAAGGTTGTGTTTTACATATGCCTCACTCGGTCATCATCCGAAATGACGAGGCTTTACCTTCGGCTTCGGATAGGCAGTTTACGATCTAAAATGTGTTTAAGCAGTGGATTAATGCAAAGTTGAAATGCAGCCGCGCAAACTAAGAAATGAGGAATTATTTTGGAATTTACAGCAGGATCGTTTAAGGTACATAATCACTTTAATTTACAGCATAGTCTTTCGAAAGTGTTGAGTAAATAACCTTAACTTCATTGACGTTGCCAATACAATAAAGCTGTTGTCAAGAAAGTGCAGATGGTATAAGTTAAAAAGTGGATTGAAATAGTCATTGCCATTATCCCTGCATGCATGAGGAAACTGGTGCTTATTCAGTTCCCCATTTATGCTTGGAAAGTCGTCGAACGACGTCGTCGAAGGCTGGAGAAGGGAAGTAACTGCGTGTGGACCAGATTATGGATATGAAAAACACATAACAGGGCTTGAACGGCACGTGAATCGCCTTGTTAATGCACGATTTCTTCCGTTCAAGCCCTCCTATTGTCAAGTTTCTGCACCCCACCAGAGGGCATTATAGATCGATTTTATGCACAATAAGTAAAATATGTCATTTAAAATTGTAGATGTGATCATTTGACTACATTCGGTGCAAGCTTACGATACAATCATTTATCCGTTACGATCGGACGCTTTAGCTCAATGAGTAGGTAGCCTGGAATTTGCCAATTGCGCGGTTGCGCTTCTGAATATGCATATGAGCCATATAAAAATAGTTATGTTTATGTTTTTCCTGGTGTAAGAACCAACCTTAAATCCTGAAATTTAAATTAATTTTGAATAATATAGAATAATTCATTATTTCCACGTGCAAACACATGAAACCATGTATGCCCCACGTGCTAAAGCTTCCGATTGCCATGGATGTATTATTTTACCGTGAACTTTCTCAGAATGCAGTCAAATAATCATATGCAATTTTTTTATCAAAATCCTAACCCATAACTGACATATTCAAGTTTGTAAAGTGTTGCGTTAGAAAAGTCCCCAAGTGTATAAGTAATAATAAACACCTATCCATTCTTTACACTGATTTGGAACTTCGAGTAGTGTATCTTCCTCTAGATAGATAGATAGATAGATAGATAGATAGATAGATAGATAGATAGATAGATAGATAGATAGATAGATAGATAGATAGATAGATAGATAGATAGATAGATAGATAGATAGATAGATAGATAGATAGATAGATAGATAGATAAGATAGATAGATAGATAGATAGATAGATAGATAGATAGATAGATAGATAGATAGATAGATAGATAGATAGATAGATAGATAGATAGATAGATAGATAGATAGATAGATAGATAGATAGATAGATAGATAGATAGATAGATAGATAGATAGATAGATAGATAGATAGATAGATAGATAGATAGATAGATAGATAGATAGATAGATAGATAGATAGATAGATAGATAGATAGATAGATAGTAGATAGATAGATAGATAGATAGATAGATAGATAGATAGATAGATAGATAGATAGATAGATAGATAGATCGATAGATAGATAGATAGATAGATAGATAGATAGATAGATAGATAGATAGATAGATAGATAGATAGATAGATAGATAGATAGATAGATAGATAGATAGATAGATAGATAGATAGATAGATAGATAGATAGATAGATAGATAGATAGATTTATTTCGGCATAGGAAGCATATACACAGTTCACAACATAACATAGAATAAAATAATAAGCAATTATTAAAAACTATATCATGAACAATAAACTATGACATGCTCACCAAACCAAGGATAACACAAAAAGAGCAAGCCCTTATTTTCATTGTGGTCCTTATTATTGGTGGCATGACAAAAAGAGGCAGACCTTAAACAAAACTATGTTGACCTTCAACATAACTATGTTCATAGTAAAATAATTATTTAATGAAATAAAAAATATATATCACCATTCAAAAGAGATCAAACTAATTATCACAGTAGTGATCAGAAAATATGACAGGAGCTGAAAACAAAGATCAATTGATAATGTTATCAATTATTGCAACACATAGATATTTTGACAGTTGTAATTTGATGATATGAGGTATCATGAATTATCTAAATTAAATATATTGCTAAAATGTATGTTATGAAGTATGAACTAATAATTAATAAAAATAAAAACCTAAGCCGAAGTTAATATCTGCTTATTAAAAGTGAAAAGATACACATATATAAAAAAATAAATATTATTCATTAAATGACTTTTAATGACAACCTTAAAGCCTTCTAACCTGTTGACCTCTGTGAGTGACTCAGGTAAAGAGTTCCAGAGTTTAATGCTGTTAGAAGAAAAGAATTTGGAACCATGACATTTGACCATGGGTAAACAATGCCCACCCTTTTTACTAAGCCTATGCATAGAATCTTGGGAAACAAAGTGTTTACTTAAGTAATCTGGAAAAAGGCCATTTCTTTTTTGAAGACATGACATAACATTATTTGATTTACTCTCATGTGAACTGGTAACCAGTTGAGGGACTTAAAGTGAGATTGGTCAATATGAACTCTAGAATAAAGGTCAGGAACAAACCTAATTAACTTATTTTGACAGGTTTGTAACTTATTTCTTAAAGACTGAGTTATACTATTATACCAAACAGAACAAGCATAATCATAATGACACTGAATCAGTGACATTACAAGAAGTTTCTTCGTATGCAAAGTAAGGAAATCTTTCTTACGATAAAGGAATTTTAACCTAGAATTGGCCTTTTTCAAAAGAGACTCAGCCATTGAGCAGAAAGAAAGGTTTTGGTCAAGGGTAATTCCAAGATACTTAACGGATGATGTAGAAGCAATGGGTAATGATAAAGTAAGTGTTGTACTCGTGCCTACTGTCGAATTTGTCCAGATATTTAAATAAACTAAGGCTATTCGGTACGACTTTTTCTACGTATTTTGCATTTGCTTTCGATCAAGATATTAGATAATGTGCAATATATTTGTGAAATGAAGAATTATTAATCAGAAGCCATTTCGAAATAACAATATTTATGTTTATGATTTATGTCAAAGAAAGTTTTAGTTTGAGAAAGGATTTAGTTGTTGTAGTTTGACAGCAGTTTCTGTACAACTTGCTATATCGACTACGAAATATATCAGCAATGTTATTAGTTAAAAAAAAATCAACCATCTAAGAAAGGGACGTTACTGGCTTATATTAAAAATAACATTTATAATAGATCGTACTGCTTACGACCCTTTGCCGGGTACCAAATTTACAATAAGTAGCTTTGAGCTTTAAAGGGATCTTTTCACGGTTTGGTAAATTGGCAAAATTGAAAAAAGTTGTTTCAGATTCGCAAATTTTCTGTTTAGTTATGATATTTGTGAGGAAACAGTATTACTGAACATTTGCCATGGTCTAATATAGCCATTATATGCATCTTTTGACGATTTAAAAACCTAAACATTATTGCAACGCGAAACGATTGAATAATTTGGAGAGTTCTGTTGTTGTCGTTAAAATTTGTGAAACTACGAAGATTGCTTATATAACGTATAAAACGTATAAAATACGCATCATATGTATGCTTGGCAGGATAGCTCAGTTGGCTTATGCGTTTTTACCTCAGTATGTCGGGGGTCACTGGTTCGAACCCTTCTGCGGGCTACTTTTTTGTTCCTTTTTAAAATTTTATTTTTGATTTTTTACTGGAGCTTTTAAATTTTAAATGGTTACATTTATCAATTTAAAGCATTTAATGACAAACTTCAAAACATGCCAAAATCTGTGAAAAGGCCCCTTTAACATATCCTTTCAATAAAAAATCCCTGGCCATGGTTCTTTGATAAATACTTGTTGTTGTTGTTATTGATGTTTAAGATAAAAAAAATGTAAAGGTATGTATGAAGTGTATTAACCTTATTTAATGCACTTAAGTTATACGACTACCACTGTGTGATTATACTTATTGACCGTTTTGTGTTTAATTACATATAAAATTATTTATTTATTTGTTCCTTAATCGCAGAATGTCATCCAGTTAGTCTGGAATCTTTGCAGTCTGCGCTTTACTTTTTAAGAACCCAGGTGACCTGTCATTGACCTTTTACTTGATAATATTGTATTAAAGAAAAAATATGACAGAATCATAATATTGTTCTCCAACCCTCTTTAACATCATGCTAGTTAGCGAAAAGCCGTAAAAGCGGTCCGCAAGGTTTTTCACAAAAAACTAAGCGAAGGCTCTCATGTTGGTCTTAGAAAGGGCACGACAGTTTAAATAACGTTGGTATTTTGACTATCAACAATTAATAAATACAAGTATTTTTCCTTTCTGTTTTCGATTCGTATGCGGCATTTTCGATAGACATCCGACGCATGAATACAATATGAGTTTGATTGCCTTATACATATAGTTACCATTACTTGAAATAGTAATACATATAAAATTAGTTTTAGAAACGGCAAATACGTGTATTGATCTTATTTACAGATGGAATCGCTTATATCACAACTTCTGTGAAGTAACATTTACGGACTCAAACTACCAGGCGACATTATACTAAAGTTGGGCAATAACAAGAGAGAATCACACGTGAAAGCGCTTCGTTAAGTCAACAGATCACCGCCATGGGACGCTAATTGCTTCACACGTCTGTTCGACGCACTTGTTTAATAACGCGGTCATCTTTTCCATCAATGACGACGGTATCTGCATCTGATTCGGTCGCCCGGATCCTTCCATTTTCGATTGACGTCATTTTGCGAGACACAAAGCCGGAACTGCTAGAATATTTTTCACCCACAAAAGTGGCCAGCGCAGATACACACAAAATGACTGTATCTACAACGTTCTCTATCGTAGCCTGTTAAAACTTCCGGTCGGCCATACGTTTTGTGTGAATGTCATGAATGCTGAAAAACACACAAAGAAAGTGGCGTCGAATTTCGGAAGTAACTGCTCGTCTTGAACGGCTTCGAGCTTTCTCTTTGGATTTGTGTAAGTGCTTCTTTATCAGCGCCTCAAAGACGGGCATATTTGGGACGTCTGTCGTAGGAATGCTTTTCACCAACCACCACCTGAATTATCACATGAACGTCCATCTAGGAGCGACGGTATATTTGTGCATCCAGAAGTTCTCCAACACAGTTTTCGACTACGCAGTACTACTGATATCATAGGGACCATGATGGTTTTAATAGCGGCTAATGCGCACAGTTCAACAGCAAGTATGCTTGCGCGCACCACGAGAGACTCCTTACTGGCAATTCTGATGAAAGTGGAAGTGAAAAGTTAGGTCTAAACAAATACATTGTACAATAGAATGCCAAGTTGTTTGTGTATCAGACGTAATACGGACAAAAATACGTGCTTCAATCCTGAACAGTTCTAGAGAGCGTTCAATGGTCTTGTTCTGTCATCCCTCATCTCATCTTATCTCATCTAAGACAAAGGGTGCTAACCAGCTTTCTCAAGGAGTCTCTTTGGCGAGTCTCTACAGATGCTCCCAATTTTATTTTTTTCTTACCACATTTATAAATCGCCCTTTTCATACCGAATATACGTTCACAGACGCTTAACATGTTTTCCCTGATCACTGGGTCATAAGTCGTCCGCAGCCACGGCACATTGGCTTATTTCCCTCACAGGTACCCATTTTTACACCTGGGTGGAGAGCAGCAGATGTGGGAAAATTTTCTTCTCAATGAAATTCCAGTGGTCAGGGCGGGATTCGAACCCGGGACCTCTCGATCCCTAGGCCAGCGTCCTACCATTACACCACTGCTCCCCAAGTCTTGCCCATCCAAGTCCCGGTGACATGAACAATTGTACATATGACAATAGGCTATTTATACACGAATGTGTTTGTAGGCCGCGCAATTTTCATCTTTCCTTGGCGGTACAGGTGAGATATTGTCTTGTATTATTGGATGCAAGCTTGCAAAGGGCGTGGCCTATCCAACGCCAACGCCTCTAGAGGATGCCTTCTTCAACGGGCGTCTGCCTTGTTCTCATATATAATTGTTCGTTGGTGATCTCATCTGGAAGACGGGTCTTGTGGATCATCCTGAGGAAGGTGTTGATGAAGACAGGTATTTTGTTTATGATGGTGACTGTGGTTGTCCAGGTCGCTGCTTCATTATGTACGCTTGTTTTCACGATGTTATAAAGGAGCCGTGTCTTGGTGGTGGTTTCTATCTCGCTTTATCCACAGTAGTTATTAGCTTATCGAGGGCTGCTCGTGCTGTACCAATGCGTTTTTTTACGTATCTATCCACTTCAACATTTGTCCAGGATAAAGCGAAAAGAGTTTACGTCTATTTACGCAATTTACTCTTAAGTGTGTGCCGTTGGATGCGTTTGTATTTAACACCGTGCTCTTATCTATATTGATGGATAGTTCCACGTTAGATGAATTATCCGCAACGGTGCTGGTCTTGCCCTAAATTTGTTTCGTAGGTGTGAGAGAGAAGAGCCAGATTCAGCAAGGTCGAGGTCGTGTAACTGCTTCTAAAGTTGATGTTAACCTTACTGTAAGAAATTGGTTAAAAACATTGTTAATTTAATGATTCTTTTCTTAATACAATACAAAGTGAATTGTGTAGTATTTTACTTGTCTATATAAAAAGCATTTAAACTACTAACAACGAACTACACAGGAAATTTGAGCTAAGCACTAAACGTTATTATTATACTATATTTATATTTAAAACTCGCAATTATTGACAGTCGCTTCCTTAAAGTTGAGAGCGCTGTAAATGAATGAAATTTCAACCAACATCGTCAAAAACTTGTTTTACGATAAGCCCTTCATATTTATATTATCCTATTGCTTGTTTTCTTACATAGAGTTTAAAAGATAACAAATCTAAACAGAAAACAAGCTACAAAACTGATGAACATCCATATTTGGAGATAAACTTATTTACATGATTAAACACTGTTGATGATTTATCACAGAAATACAAAAGAAGAATGAAAATGAAATAAAAACATAAAAATAAAGTGATCAAACCCGAATAACTCATACATAGCAAACTTAGCTATTTGATTCAATTATTAATAGTGTAATTATTCATCGCGGTAATGCTAAATATATTGGTCATGTTGATGGAATAATTCTTATTAAATCAGTCAAAAAAGTATTTATCATGTAGCTGTTGTAAAAAAATTAACAATCTATTATTAAAATGCCACGTGTTTATGAAAATAATAAGATTTGTCCATTATCTTTATTTTAAAGATATTTCTTGTCTTAATTTAATTATCATTTGCCTTAGTCAATGCTATAGCGTTGAAATAACAATTGGTGGACAGACTGACCACGGAATTGACAAAGAGTATTAATACTCTTTAACATATACTTTAATTACACATAAATGCACTGAAGCATACAGTCTTATTTTATGGTAAGGTATGTTTTTTCAGAAGGAGAAATATACTGTAAACACACTGCACTGTTTTTATCTAAAAACACCTTATTCTGTTAAAAGTGAATGTTTCTGAATTTTCAAGTGTATTTAATGCGCATTTAATGCAGAAAAACTGTGCAAATACGGCTGACGTTAATGCGTATTAAATGCGCATTTAATATACTTCGAAAATAGGTCAATGGTGTTGTGCAGGAATTTGTACAGTTGTATGGCTTTTAATATATTTATAGTATAGATGGAATATTTCTTTAAGGTCTCTATGATTGAAAATAAATCACAGGATCAACATGACCATGCGCGCTTAAAGTTGTTCTTGAATGCTTTCAGCATTTACGAGGACATACATAAAGTTCTTGCTGGTAAAGGCAAAAATCCGATGTAAAAAATATGTCCCACTTATGTCTATAACATTGAATTCAATCCTAATACATCGTGAGAAAACACAATACCTGTCACCATGGACATCAAATTGCATGTCTTTTGTGGAGAAATGCTCAAAACCAAACATTGATAAAAACGTTATTAAACTAAAAGGAAAATAGAATTGACTATTATAGCAAACACAAATTAACATTGCATTATTTTTTTTACAACCGAGTGTCTGATGGTCAGGTATTTTACTGGGAGTTGAAAGTTTGTAGCGTATGCACGTTTGATTTGAATAAGGACAAATTCTTCTTAAAGTTTTATTCTTGCTAAAGGTTTATAGGTACAAGATGTAATTCAGCGATTTATTTCCTTCTTTATAAAGAACCGGAAAACGGCACTTTCCCAATAAGGAAAAAACTACAAATTTCCCAATGGCTGTCAAAAGACATTCCAAATTTAAGGTTTCCAAAATTTAAAAATATATATAATGCAAGATTAAGTTAGCAAATTGTACCGTATACATTTCAATACAATTTCATCAATATTGACTTGTTACTAGATACATGCCTGCTTAAAAATAGGGAAAGTGTAATAATTGAATATGTGTATACATTTAGGAGGAAATAACATTAATATGCCCCTTCAAACATTTGGGGCATATTGAGGAAAACAGGAACAAAATTTGATTCACAGAGGAGGGGATTTGTGGAGCCATACATCTCCCAGTGCTGACTGATGTTTACTGATACAGTTTACTAAACTTTGTAAATGATGATTGTATCATAGAACATGTTTAAGGTGTATTTGTTACCGCTTACATTGTTTTAAACAGAAAGGGTCAAAGAAGCATTGTAACTGTTCCAAAGATATATCAACAACCAGTATGATAATAGACCCATGTAAGCGCTTTTGTTATTTAATAATGGCTATCACGTTAAGTCAGTTGTAACAGATATGGTTCATTGTTCAAATATGTTTTGTAACTGCATTATCACAGAGTCATCATTAAAACATCCTTGGCCGAGGTCCACTTGTTCATGTCGCAAACTACTTGAGCTCCAGCCTTTGTGGCTCTCGAGAAGGCAGATTTATTTAGGAAACGGAAACTTTTCGTTTAACCAATAGTTTTAAAAGGATCATGTTACAACATCATTACTCATAAATCATACGAAAACTGTTTACCATACCAGTATTTTGTTGCGTCTGCATTTTCAAGTTTTTAAACGCAATGCAATTCAGCACTTCAGTTATTTTTATGCCCCCGGTAGGAGGGCATATAATGATCGGACTGTCCGTCCGTCCGTCCGTCTGTCCGTCTGTCTATCCGTCTTTCCGTCACACTTTGCATTTAGGTTTCGAAAAATGCTCATAACTTCTGTCCCTTGAGATACAACCTTCATATTTGTTATGCATGTGTTTATGGACAAGGCATTTCCATACGCACAAAAATTTTGACCCCTGTGACCTTGATGTTGAACTTAGGGTCCGCGTTAAGTTTCGAAATCTGCCTTTAGGTTTCGAAAAATGCTCATTACTTCTATGTCTCTTGAGATATAACCTTCATATTTGGTATGCATGTGTATATGGACAAGGCCTTTTCATACGCATACAAATTTTGACCCCTGTGACCTTGACCTTAGGGTTCGCATTTAGGTTTCGAAATCTGCGTTTAGGTTTCGAAAAATGCTCATTACTTCTACGTCCCTTGAGATATAACCTTCAAATTTGGTATGCATGTGTATATGGACAAGGCCGTTCCATACGCACACAAATTTTGGCCCCTTCGACCTTGACATTGAACTTAGGGTCCGCGTTTAGGTTTCGAAATCTGCGTTTAGGTTTCGAAAAATGCTCATAACTTCTATCAAGCGTTTATAGGGGGCATAAGTCATCCTATGGTGACAGCTCTTGTTCTTATGTGCATTAATATACACACATATTCATGCGTATATCTAAAACTTGTACTTTCGTTAAATGTTTTAAAATATGAAACTGTACATATTTACTATACATGTATGTTTACAAATGTATTAATACACACCCTTACAGAATATGAACTTGAACTATTCTATGGATTACAAGCTGGTAAGTATTACTCAACGGTATAAGAAACATTTTGAATACAAACACCAACAAAGGCAATGAAATAATGAATATGAGAAGAATAAACACTCATTCACAAGTAAATAGTCTAATAAGAATCTATTTGTCGTTATAATTCTTTAAGAACAGTGTAAATATGCGCACATTGACGTTACATGATTTGCACATTCAATATACCCTAGTATTGATTGGACATCAAGTAGACCCAAAACCCTGGTCTACAATATGTTTTATAAAGTCCTGCACATTTCTCTGTGTCTGAATGTTGACTCCAAAAAGACGCTGTGTTAACAAAACATTTAAAACTTTATGGTATGTATTTGCAAGTACTAATGTTTGTATTAACAATAGCTTTGTTTGCAAGCGACCTGGAAAATAAATAAATTAGAATACCTCCATCTAAACGCAAGTTTATGAGCAGAATCATCTTTTCATTTTTAGTAACACTGACCTGGATATCACATGCCTGAACTGCAATCCCAACATAAGTCTGCATGTAACCTTCTTACACAACACAAAAAGGTACCTCAATTAAAACTAAAGTTATTCAGCAGGAAATACTTTTTCTATTTTTAGTAACAGTTACCTTGACCCCACTGACCGATAATACAAATCCTCGCTAGATCGGCACGTCAACTTCCTACAAACACAATGTCAGCACAATATCTTCATTCAACTGATACTGTTGAAGTCAAATTTACTTTTAGTAACAATGATTCAACGGGCTCACATTTTAGATCTACATTTCACAAGAGATAGAAATTGTAGCATGCAAACTTTAACCTGAATTTCTTACAAAAGCTTGTTGTTTCATAAAAGATTTATAGTTATATTCAATTTACATCTTGACGTATCATGTGGCCCTGGGTAGTGGCCATGCTTGAACCAAGGGTTATAATTTGAACACAAGCAATTGTTACACACCAAATATTTAACCTTGCGGTTTTAGAGAAGAAAATGTTTGAGATTTTCATTTGTAAAATCCTTTTTCAGCTGTATTGTCCAGCATCTGCAACCCACCAAAAGTATTTGAACAACAAAACAAGCGGTTTAGAAGGAGGTGTCCTTAGAAGAGCAAAAATTATGCTCCCTCACACTAACTGAAATAACGATATTCCCAGGAGATCTAATAAAGTATGTACAATATTTATGTGTGGATTACTGGATAGTGTTGATTATTGAATGAACAAGATGTATGTATGGATTACTGGGCAGTGTTGATTACTGTATGTGCCGGATGTATATGTGGATTTCTGGGTTGTGTTGACTACTGTATGTACCAGATGTTTGTGTGGATGACTGGGTAGTGTTGATTACAGTATGTACAAGATGTATATGTGAATTACTGGGCAGTGTTGATTGCTGAATGTATCGGATGTATGTGTGAAATACTGGGAAGTGTTGATTACAGTATGTACCGGATGTATGTGTGAATTACTTTGCAGTGTTGATAACTGTATGTAACGTATGTTGGTGTGGTTGATTGGGTAGTGTTGATGACAGTATGTACAAGATGTATTTGTGAATTACAGGGAAGTGTTGATTACTGTTTGTACCGGATGTATGTGTGGATGGCTGGGTAGTGTTGATTATTGTATGTACAAGATGTATGTGTGGATTACTGGGCATTTTTTATTACTGTATGTACCGGATGTATGTGTGGATTACTGGGCAGTGTTGATTACAGTATGTACATGATCTTTTTGTGAATTACAGGGAAATGTTAATTACTGTTTGTACCAGATGTATTTGTAGATTACTGGGCAGTGTTGATTACTATATGTACCGGATATATGTGTGGGTTACTGGGCAGTGCTGAATACTGTATGTACCGGATGTATGTGTGATTAGTGGGTTGTGTTGAATGCAGTATGTTCATGATGTATGTGTGAATTACAGGGCAGTGTTGATTACTGTACGTACCGGATGTATTTGCGGATTACTGGGTAGTTTTGATTTCTGCATGTACCGGATGTATATGTGGGTTACTGAGCAGTGTTGATTACTATATGTACCGGATGTAAGTGTGGATGACTGTATAGTGTTGATAACTCTTTGTACCAGATGTTTTTGTGGATGACTGGGAAGTACTGAGTACAGTATGTACATGATGTATGGGAGAATTACTGGGAAGTGTTGATTACTCTATGTATCTGATGTATATATGGGTTTCTTGGACGTATTGATTGCAGTATGAACCGGACGTACTGTATGTACCGGATGTGTGTTTGGATTACTGGGCAGTTTTGATTACTGTATGTACCGGATGTATATGTGGATTACTAGGCAGTGTTGATTACAGTATGTATCGGATGTTTATGCGAACTACTGGGCAGTGTTGGTTACTATATGTACCGGATGTATGTATGGATTACGGGGAAGTGTTGATTACTGTATGTACCGGATGTATGTGTGGATTACTATGAAGTGTTGATTACTTTATGTGCCGGATGTATGTATGGATTACTGGATAGTGTTGATTACTGTATGTACCCGATGTATATGTGGATTACTGTGCAGTATTGATGACAGTATGTACCGGATGTTTGTGTGAATTACTGGGCAGTGTTGGTTACTGTATTTACCTGATGTAAATATGGATTACTGCGCAGTGTTGATGAACCGGATGTATGTGTTGATTACTGGGACGTGTTGATTACTGTTTGTAATGGATGTATATGTATGTGTGGATTACTGGGAAGTGTTGATTACTGTATGTATAAGATGTATAGGTAGATAACTGGGCAGTGTTGATAACTGTATGTACCGGATGTATCAGTGGATTACTGGGTAGTGTTGATTACTGTATGTACCGGATGTTATATGTGGATTAGTGGGAAGTGTTGATTACTGTATGTACCGGATGTATGTATGGATTACTGGGAAGTGTTGATTACTGTATATACCGGATGTATTTTCGGTTTACTGGGAAGGGTTGATTACTGTATGCACCCGGTGCATATGTTGATTGCTTGGCAGTGTTTATTTCTGTATGTACCGGATGTATATGTGGATTACTGGGAAATGTTGATTCCCGGAAAAGAACAAACAGGTCATGCACGTTTACACTCTGTGGTGTTTGTATGTTTGAAGTTTCAATTGATTAATGTTACGTATAGAAGAAGCTGGCTATGCAAAAGATGTATTCACAAAATAATTGACTGACCAACTTATAAACCAGTTGACTCCAATAAACTGCTGTGATATACTTTTCGTTTGGTGTATTCTAGGCATGACACTCTTATTGTGTATGCCTGACCTTAACTTATGCAGGCATGGCACTCTAATTGTGTATGCCTGACCTTAACTGTTAGTGTATTACAGGTTGTAGTTTTGATCCTTTAATTTATTCATAAAACAATATTCTCAATATAAACTATAACACATACAAAATGAAATGTTGCAAAATTATATCAAAGATTTAGGTCATTTAACATCTTCAAAGAGGAAAATCAATTGTGCAAAGTAAAAAAAAGGAACATAAAACAAGTTTGGATTTTTTGAGTTGTCAAACGAAACACAAACTTTTCTTGTTGTATTTAAGGAAAATTTGGGAATGTACTGCCCATCCTTGATCAGGTTCTGTAGGCCAACCTTTACCTAAGACATTCACTGTCAAATAAAACCTCATCTGACTACCTTTCTACATGAACTGTGTAACAGGCATGTTTGTCGTCCATTGGACAACATTATGTTTATTGCACCGTATAAATACTAACTCAGTTTATGCACATCATGGTCATGGTCAAAGATGTCACAGCTGGACAACACCATCGATGTACAATATGCAACGCATGACTACCGGACAACAACTTCGATGTGCCATGGACAACACATGACGTTACAGCCGACAGGGCATGTGATGTCCTCAACTTCATTTCGATTGACATTTTGATTGTACAACAATATCCACACTTATTTATTTCAACAGAGACGTTTGTCAAAATCTTATTGCTATACGCAGATTGTTCATCATACATGTGTTTATATCTATGATGTGTTCATTTACTTTGTAATTCAATAGTTATTGTATTTTACATCATGAAATATATAAAAAAAAATTAAGGGGGGCGATTGTGTAACGTAACGATTATTTGAACATGACCGATTGCACATTAGACAATCAGTTATTTGCACGAATAAAAATTTCTTTGTTTGGCCTTATGTTTATAAAAACAACGATTAAATGGTGTGGTCGTATGGTAAATTTATATATTTATTTATCTATACAATGTCCCTCATAGTTACATTGAAAGACAAGCCATCGACCTATATGTCATTTATAAATAATTAAATATACATTCCTTAGTTAAATCCATATACTGTTAAGCAGATAGGCCAAAATGTCATTTATTAGTTACACTCCGTCGGTAAATAGATGAACTTATTCTGTTTAAGTAACGCATCTTTTCTTATATTACATACAAGCGTATAGTGTTAAATGGGTATATATATAGTCATTTCTGTATAATAAGGGGAAAGCCAGTTCACAATACACAAGCATGGATGTAGTTTCACAAATTCTTATTATCCAAGCGAAGTCCGTTAACAGTTTAAAAATTTAAGGAGCAAAATAAATATCAAGGAAAACTTTGTCAGTGTTTTAGCCTCTTTGTTCAATTGAATAACGTGGAATACTTATCATTTTTATTTATGCATTATTATCAACAACTATAAAGTCATATCTCTATCAAAGGAAAATAGAGAATATGAATAACATTAAACGAGAGCACTTTTTATACTTCTTATATCGAATCCACCCTCTGTAAAACATGCTATGTTTTTTTTTCTTTTACTTGATTTGTTTTGGTTGTGTATGATGATTTATGATACATCTTGACGTCATAGATGTTATTTATTTTCAGGCAAAAGGGCACTTTAATGAAAAAAAAAGAAAAGTACAATTGAAATTTCAAGAGCAGAACTGAGCACTCATGAACAACTAAGTTGAGTTTTCAATGTGACCTTGACATATAATCTGGGAGCGTGTGAGTTTGTCGCAACCCATTGTGTTGTCATAAGGAATATAGTATGTTGTTATATATTAAAATCCCCCTAGTAATGTACAAGTTACAGAGCTGACACGAATTTAGGACTGCTGATAACATAAATGGATTTAATATACCTTCCAAAATCAATATATTTGAAAGCATTTCAAAATCGCTCATAGCAATTTGGATATGGATGTATATTGTAATCTTTACACTTAGCCCAAGGCTTACGATGATTTGGAAGTATTGATAAGATATAAAAGCAATTTATGGTATATCCATTTCAAATTGTCAAACACTACAGTCACACAATGAGTAAGACAGAGCAGTTTTCTAATCAATATAATAAACCCCCAGGAACACACTGGGGAGGGTTAATTTATTTGTGAAGCTATTGAAAAGTTTGAGAACTGAATAATGATCACCGTCATAATTGGAACACAGAACATTTTGAGGTATATAATTTCCCCTATATTTATTTAAATTGTGTTATCAACTGAAACGATCAACTTAGCAGTATAATTTCCGTGCCATTATCGTACTAAAGAAAATTATGCTAATAGATACGTTTGCGAGTTTTAAAACATAGTTTTCACATTTAAACAATATTTGAAGCATATGAAGAAATGTAAGTATTCACATACGCTCTCGTAAATATAGCACGTTAATAGCAAATTTAAGTATAAAAATGGAATTGATATTATGGTTATCAAGATGAAATTTCAGTAAATGTATTTTACATGTGCATCATATATCTAGATAACACGCCTGTTAGTGTCAGAATTTCAAAAACAAGTTCTTCCTGCTCAATTGTGTTGTTGCCATTTGTTTTCCTATCGATTTGCATTTTAAGAGGTACAGAACCCCATGCGTTTACATTTGCTCGAATAGTACTTTTGTAAACACGGCACACGGCGCAAGCATTCTTTTTCTTACGCCCATCTCTGATACCGAAAAATCACAAAGAACATCGTGTGGTCGTCGTTAAAATGTATGAATACATCATCCAAGCGCCAACGATACCCAATCGACGACCTAACGGCAATTCCCTTTAACACATTCACAGTAAACGCCAAGGCTGTGCGTACTTGTGACGTTCCTGCTGGTACATCATATAATCGCCCTGAAAACGCGATAGATTCACAAGCAAAGCTGTGTAAATGCCAAGGGCGAGGTATTGTCTTGGCAGACGCGCCGAGAACGTAGTGTGGACGCTTCAATGTCGCCATTGATCGGATCTGCTGACCTACATTATCTTGTTCCGATGATCGACCGATAACAACCCGGTAGTAATAGTAGAGCAGTCCTTTTCAAGCACTCGAACTACCCCTGTCAAATGGAGTCAATATTCACATGATTGGCCAGGTTTAAATGATGATAGATTATTTTTAAGAACCGTGGTTGACATTGAAATGACCATGCTTTTTCCATGTTCAAATGTTTTATTATAGGATGTATTGACGCATTGATGATCATGGTTTTTAAACGCTAATTGTGTGTCATGGTCCTACACAATTACAATGGTCAACAATATTAAATAGACCGCATTGTTTATACTCATAATCATTATACTAGGATTCATTACGATAACTTTAATGGTTATAAGCAATGTATCTTTTGTCATGTCAATAAACAAAATACAACAACAGAATTAAATTGACATTCGAAACGATGTGTAAATCTCTTCTAGAGAATATTACCAAAACAAGAAAGTAAAGCGAATATTCTTTCACAGTAAAAATAAGATGCATTAATGTTTTTTCAAGTTATAGATTCATAAAAATTGAGTAAGTTTGTCCTTTTTAGCTCGGCTGTTTTCGGAGAAAACCCGAGGTATTGTCAAATCCAGCTCGTCGTCCGCCGTCCGACATCCGCCGTGCTAAAACCTTAACATAGTCTCTAAAATCTAAGCGCTCCCACCTACAAGATTGAAACTTCATATGTAGCAACACCTTGATGAGTTATACACTCCACACCCATTTTTGGGTCACAAGTCAAGGTCACGATGACCTCTAATATTCTTCTGACAAGCTTTCATTTATTCAAAACTGCACCCGCAGCCGAGCGTTGGCACCCGCTATGCGATGCTCTTGTTAGAAATATACGAATGTTTTTGTTTTTTATGCGTGCATTTAAACAAAACATGTCTTAATGTTTGTTGGAAGTGGCCATTTCTGAGGCTATCTCTAGAAAATCAATATCTTATTAAGTTAGCACCGAGAATAACACTGTTTTAACTATTGGTGACGTCAACGAGTCAATCAGTTTACAAAAGAAAACGTTAATCGGGTATAAATTAGCGTTTTATTATTAACTGAACGTGTACATATCAGCTAAGATAGTTTCGCGATAAAACCTGGAAGCATATCATATGAATATGATTATTTCTAAAAACCTTCGGGTGATAATTATGATGCTCATAATGATGATGATGATGATGATGCTGATGCTGATGCTGCTGATGCTGATGCTGATGAGATGATGATGATGATGATGATGATGATGATGATGATGATGATGATGATGATGATGATGATGATGATGATGATGATGACGATGAGATGATGATGATGATGATGATGATGATGATGATGATGATGATGATGATGATGATGATGATGATGATGATGATGATGATGATGATGATGATGATGATGATTAATTTACACTCTATCAAGTTTTAAACAGAGACCAATCTGAGACAACATACTTAAACATGTAGAAAAACTGGCAATTAGGAACAACATACTTAAACATGTAGAAAAACTGGCAATAAGGAACAAAGAAATTAAACAATGGATAAAACAGCGCCAAACGAATGAATATTTATGTCTATGCTTTAGACCTAATTAAAAAAACATTGTTGATATATATAGTAAAGCTTGTAGACAGCCATAACAAATATTCTAACCACATAACAACCAATACATCTAGCGTATAGATTGGGATCAAGTTACTACAATGCGCTTCCATACTTGTTCGCGTAAACTCTTCGCTATTTGTTAGGATTTATAACCAATAAATACATGTATTCAATGAAAGGAGTGTATAATGCAATATGTATTTTTAGCTAGGTGAATCACGCTCTATTTTGAAATGCTTCTGGTGCAGTGTTTGGTTGAAGGTATTAATTTCTTAACACGTTGCTGGCGTTAAGTTCTCTACCAACGTGACTTTTGGTGGGTATGAAAGTGGTTTATATATATGAAACGACATGTTAATCTCTTCGAGAGAAGATTAGCAATTTAAGAACGTAAAGGGAATATTCTTTCACAGACAAAAAAGGTGCATTTATGTTGTTCCAAGTTATAGATTCATATAAAATTGAGTATGTTTGTCCTTTTAAAAAAATACGAATGTTTCGTTTTTTATTCGTGCATTAAAAAAATGTCTTAATGTTTGTTGTAAGTTTGCAATTTATAATAACATCTCTAGAAAATCAACATCTTAATAATTTTGCACCGAGAGTAACAATATATAAACTATTTGTAACGTCAACGAGTCATTGAATTTACAAAAGGTCACGTAAATCGTGTGTTAAATTAGTATTGTCGTATTAATTGAACGTGTTCATATTTTGCTTCGATTGTTTCGCACTAAAGCGTGGAAGCAAAACCAATGATTATGATTATTTCCAAAAACATTTTTTTTATGATTACTATTACTGTTAATGTCTGCCTAAGAAAAACGCTCTTGGTAGCATAAAAATAATAGCGCATGAAATATAATAGCGCTATTATAGTAAATTTTCTTCTTTTGTATACATTTGTTAAACATATTTATTCATGTTTCGATAATGGTTTTTCTACATTATAAATTCTAAGTTTTTTCATGAGGATGATGATGATGATGATGATGATGATGATGATGATGATGATGATTACTATTACTGTTAAGTGCTGACGTAAGAAAACGCTTATGGGTGATCATGCGTATGAAGAAGAAGATGATGGTGGTGGTGGGGAATACAATAATGCTGATGCCGCTGCTGCTGATGATGATGAGAAAGAAGAGGAGGAGGTTACTGCGGCTGTTGCCAAAAGCGATAATGATGTTGCTGCTGATGCGGATGAAAATAAAGATGATGACGATGATAATGATGATTTTGATCATAATGATGATAGTGTTATGATGCTGTTGCTGCTTCTAATGCTGATACTGATGTTAATGATCAGAATGATGATCAGGAGTACGTTTACAATATTTTTTTTCTGCTATCCGGATTATGATAATTATGATGTCGCAGTGAATCATTATCAGCTAACTTAACATGATAATTATCATCACCGTAATCCTCGACATCATAATTATATGTGTGAGAGGAGAGTTATTTATCAAAAACATTCATCAAGTAATATTACAAGATTGTGTTTAAATAAAACAACGTGTTAAACTCTTTATTCCCGACCGTCACGATCAAATGAGTGTCTCGGCACGTGCCTAAAGAATAACGACTACTATTATTACAAGTATTTGCTCTACAGGTTTATTCGATAAATGAGACATTTTATTGTCTGTCAATCGTTGTTTTTACATTATTTAAATGTTTAGATTACAACAACAATAACAAAAATAACAACATGTATTAGATTGAAGTCAGAATGTATTAGAAGACAAGTAGCACTTTTATGAAGAGACACTATGAAGAGATATTGATTTTGATCATGATGATGGTTTTGTTGATGCTGTTGTTGCTGATGCTTCTGCTCATAATGATCATAAAGCTAAGAATAATGATCAGAAGTTAATAATAATAATTGTGTTTTTATAATGATAATTATGATGTTGCAAGAAATCATTATCAGCTTAATTAACATCATAAACGCCATCATCATTTTCCTCGCCATCATTATTATCTGTGTAAGAGGAGAGTTATTGATCAAAAACATTCATCAAGTAGCATTACACGATTGTGTTCACATTGAAAACAAAACAACGTGTTAAACTCTTTATTTAAGACCGGCACAATCAAATAAATTTCTAGAAAATTTAGTTTAAATAATATTAACATCCGCAAATTAAACACTATTGCTTATATTTATTTTAACCGGAAATTTATACTTTAACAACTCCTCGACGCGTGCCAAAAGAGAAACGACTTTTGCTCTACAGATTAATGGGCGATTCGATTAATGAGACATGTTATTGTCTGTAATCAATCGTTGTGTTTACATTACATAAATGTTTAGATTAAAACAACAATAACAACAACAACAACACTAACAATATGTATTTGATTAAAGTAAGAATGTAATAGGAGACAAGTAACATTTAAATGAAGAGACACTAATTAAGAAAGACCAAGATAAAATAAAATGAGTAGCTTTCATATCTTTTTATTATACCAAATGGATTAATTAATGTTTAACTTATTACTGTCAAGATATCTTTTTACGAAAACCTAAGAACACGAAATATAAGGAACAAATTAAAAATATACATGTGTATAGGATGCAATTCCAAAAATGTTTAAGGCTACCACTTCTAGGCCCTTTTACATAACAAAGAATAACAAAAATAATACAAACGGGGGTGACACGGCTGAAACTATCAAACATTCCATTCAAACAGGTCGTTTATGCAATCGTATCGTTTATCTATACGGCTTGAATACAATCATGAGTATATATTTGTGAGTATTAACAATACGTTTAATGGTCATTCTACAGAACGCTCTGAAAACAAGTATTCCATAACAAATCAAAATGAACCCGCAAAATTACAGGGTTCGAACCAGCGACATAAAGATCACTACACTTGACACAGAGAATACAGAATTATAACAAGTTATTTTTTTAATAAAAATATTTGTTTTTACTTAATTCAAATACTGTTTTAATACACATATTAATTATACTCGTTTTAAATATAAAAGCAGTTTCAGCTTTGCAAAGATGAAACATTGGTTATTGTATACTTCATGTAAACGTTTAAACATAACCTTTTGAGTGTCACCGTGTCAACTAATAAACACTTCTCAAAATTAATAAAAACAAGAAAGTTGAGTACATTTTTACAAAATGCAATTGTGTTTAGAAATATTACTTAATGAACAAGGTACTCATCATTATTTGTATTCTGCTAATATTTGTAAACATAAACAGTTCTTAAATAATGCATTTTACGTCCAAACGTATAAAAGTAATTAAGGCCGAAATCGACATTCTAAAATTATACCAATATTAAGACAACAACAACTTATTCATTTAATTCGCAGGAACTTGATGGATATTAGTTCCTATGTCATGTGCTAATTAACTTAAATATTTTTTTTTATAATGCTGCTATATGAAATACATAGCCGGATTCATTTGCATTTATTGAATTCGAACATAATATAGAAATTTTTACACTGTTGATCAGCGATATTTGCATTAATAAAGGATCTCACAAAATTGTATGCGACGTAAAAAGTCATACACAGGCATATACACAAAACAAGTGTGTCTAAAACAAATGCACATTTTAAACTGTAAAAAGAGGTAAAATAAAGTAGTTTGTCTTTTTTTGAAGACGGGTTAAAAAATAAATGCTTTTATGTACAACATATGGTATAGAAAATACATGAATAAGTCACAAACTTAAAGTTGTGTGTACACTGTGGTACCTGCACCGTAGATTGTAAGGCATTCGATAAAGTTTTATTTTTTTGTATTGATGAAATGAATTATGTATTTTATCTATTGTTACACAATGACATTGACCCCTTTATAATATTCTGGAATGTTTTACTCTGATATTGTATTTTAATGATATACAATAAATGCTCAAAATTAAACTATGAAGTATAATTTTTTTGTTAAGAATATATCATTCGTAACTATTGCCAAATACTATTGTGTAAGCTTTATTTATTAAAGTCTACCATACAGTACCCTCAAGGCACTTTTCAAACATCAATTTTGAAGATGTAGTCGTTTTCAATTCTTTTAGGCTCATTTACCAATGTTTTCGGTCCACAGTCATCATTCATTTCATTGTTAATCTCATTACGCGTTTGTTCGTCAGTTACATGTTTAACGTCAAGATCTATTGCCCCTTCGTTAATAATGCTGTAAATTTCTTCAGGACCCAACATCTCATTTTCATTAATATGGTTATACACTTCTGAACTTTCTGAAACACTTCTTTCAAACCTTGGTTTCATTGAGTCAAGTTCAAATGACTTGTTCAAAGAGTCTGAATTCTGATTGGTCGAATTGGCAGGCTGACTGAGTCCACCATTTTGAAAAGAACTGCTCATGTGCTGAGTTTGCTTTTTCTTTTTTGGCATTGACAGACTTATTCGTTGCCAAAACTTATCGACCTTCTTGGACTGATCTCCCGGCCACTCGATGTAGGTGACTGCAACAAGACCCACATAGAATACACTGTTTGCGATAGGTATAACTGTATTATGTAACAAAGGAAGTGTATGAAGCGTGCACAGTCACGCTTTTTATAAACATGTCTTTACTTACACACCGTTGTTGAATAAGTTCATACATATGCAAATAGATTTTCTGTAACGCAATGTTTTAATACAAATAATTGTAGTAAAATATATAAAAAACATAAAAGTCGCACACAGTTAAAGCCATACCTTGCCGGTGGATTTTTTTTTCATCAAATCAAGAAAAAAGAAACTTAAATATATGATATCGCTTGCGTCATTTGACGTAATTGCCACTTTATTTAGAAAATATTCTTAAAAGAAGTAATATATCCAAAACATTGATCAATAAGTTAGTACACTAAATGCATGATGTCATATTGAACTATGTCTTTTAACCACTGCAATATAAAACACGCACGTAAACATCGACCAGTAATAACGCAACTTACCAGAGTCTAGAATACTTTTTAGGTTGGGATCCATGGTGTCCTTTTGGGACGATATTTCTTCCAGAAGAATGGGGATTATCTTGTTCTTGCGCTCGAGCATCTTCTGCTGTGCCAACTGCCACTCCATCTTGGTGAAGTTACTCGTGAGGTAGTGAGGGGAGACGACCAGGATTGTGCGACGACTGTTCTCCACAGCGTAGATGATGTTGTTGGTGATCTCTGGTATAAACAAACAAAATAATTTAGCTGTGTTTTTAGAAAAGAACAATACAAATGATAAGAACTGTAAATATCTGCATTAACCAGCAAGGTTATGAATGAATTGCACATTTTGAGTTTGTTGTGCTAAACTACGGGATATTAAGTATGACCTTTTTTATTCCGTTGTGCATCCCGTGCCAAATTACAAAATAACATAATTTCTATGACGACCAAGTGCTATCATTCTTTCACATTAAACGAGGCTTCAAATGTGAACAATACATTAAACAACCAGTAGTGTTAATGCATATATATTAATAGAAAATGTTAACTAATCGGCAATAACGCTTTATTGCATTTATAAGTTGAATCTTAAAGTTAAAATATGATGGTTCATCTTCTTTATTACATCTGTATGGGCCTTCAAGCTTGTCAAATATAGATCTAAGCATGTGTGATTCTGCATTCATCAAAGATCATCGCATATTTCATTAACTCTTTGGATAACATTTTATATTTGAACTGCATGTACTTCTATGAAAACGCAAATACATAATGGGCCGTGCTATCTGAAAAGGGGGTTTAACGCATGCGCGAAAAGTGACGTACCAGATTAGCCTGTGCAGTCCGCACATACATGTGGTCCATATATTCAACATAAGAGTTTCGCTAGCTAATCATTTAAACGGTTTGGCAATATAAAATATATCAAACACATTTATTAAAATGGCGTTAAGATTCATGTCGTAAGCCCGAGTGCTCAATAAGTTGAACTGACTTAACAAAATGTAATCTTATATAAAAGATAAATTAATAACAGTATACTACTAAAAAGACAAAATCCTTGAAATTAAAGACGTATTTGCTTAAAATATTTTAAACTTGTAGGCTTTAATTGAGCGCCCTGTGGCGGTCTATTTGGAATAAGATTTCAAATTCGTCTCTAGTTTGAATATTTATTAACTTTTTTACAATTTAGGAAGAAATAATGATGGTTTAACGTATATACAAAATAACAGGCAAGCCTCGCCATTAATTTTATTTAAAGCCTTGCTTGATATATTACAAAACTATCAGGCATTAATCTGTTGTTTTTTTCTGTTTATCATACTTCTACGTCCCCCATTTTATAAGAAATAGTGAAAAATAATCGCTACGACGCTGCAATTTTTTCGGGAATGAATACGGTTTAGGACGTTTGGTTTGTTAATTATGAAGTATCTGCAAACATTGACTGATTAAACAACTTCCCGTTGACTTGATACAATAACATATATCAGGCAGCGTTATATCAGGCAGATATCAATGCAGCGGTATGATAAATAAAAATACTACTTTCTGTTGTGATTTTCATTCCGTTATATGTGTTTGTTTTTAAATATTTTTTTAGCTTTAACACACCTTAATAAAACTTTTTTCCCAATCGGGTTGGTTTCAGTCGCATCAGTATGAAAGCTATGTTAACTATAACAAGTTTAACTTGCCTAAAAAAGTGAAACCGGTAACAAAAAAGATCTCAATAAACATTAAATCGTCTGAATGAGTTGTTGTTATTCACGGGACATCACCTTACGGACAATGACGCGTGAAAGAATCTTTCGTCGCTAGTTATGCTCTTTCAGCACTCAAGAATGTTTTGCTAAATGTTATATACAACGTCTCTCTACGTACAGTGTTTTATTAAGCTTTTCAAAACGTTTTCAATACATGGATTTGATCGAAATATATTTTGTGTAAGTTGTACGTCATTGTTTTTAGGTCAGATGGTCAAAATCGATGTTTGTGCGTGCATTTCCAAGACTCTTCAGCCGCGTTAAGATTTCTTTTAATTACTCTGTTTATATATATTGAATTTCTAGCGCTGAATGTAATTGGAGCGCTAGTATTTAAATAATTGCAGAACATTATTCGTATGAAATCCTGGATGTTGAGTGCAATTGGCTGCGTTTTGTTGATTTCCCCCCTTCAGAAGAATGTAGCGCTTTGATGTTAACAACATATCCTTAATATAGAAAACAATAACAACTATGCAGCATGTCAGTAGTCGTTGTTCCTGTATACATCTTACTGTATTTGCTCTTAGCATCTGGCGATAAGGCCATCGCTTACGTCAAAATGCGCGCATAACTGTTTTCTTTCTTGTTATCGTTTATCACTACAATACGCATATTTTCACAATATGACTACCTAGTAATTTTTACAAATTCAGTTATGTTTTGAAACCAATGTAAATGAGAAACGTAAAACAAATTATGTCAAGGGACGATGATGATGCCCAGCTCATTTTGGTTTACTTACGTAGCAATATAAACTGTTAGACGGGCCATTTCACGTGTTGGTAAATTTAGAAAATATTTTTTTTTTTCAGATTCGCATAATTTGCATTGAAGTCATGACATTTGTGAGTAAACAGTAATATTGAACATTTTTCATGCTCTAAAATATCTATTATTATTATTGACGATTTAAAAATATGAAAACTATCAAGCATTGCAACGCGAAACGATGTAATAATTTGATGAGTTTTGCTGTTGTTGTTATATTTTGTTATACTACAAGGATTGCTTATATGAAGTATCAATTACATCATTTATTGTATGAACACGGATGGCCGAGTGGTCGAAGCGTTATACTTTTACCCCAAGGGTCAGTGGTACGAGTTGAGGGTTACTTTTTTTCTTCCTTTAATTGTATTTTTTTTTACTGGAGCTTTTTAGATCCAATGTTAACCTTTATCAATATAAAGCATTTAATGACAAACTTCAATACATTCACAATCTGTGAAAAGACCCCTTTAAATGGCGCCCTTATGATATTTGCATCAATTGTGTTTGTTTGTAAACGGACAGCCATATGTATAACCTAGACCAAATGACTCACTTAAAATAAATCAGCGAAATATCTTTTGCATACTGTGAATGAGAAACGTTGTAACCTCATTAATAACATAAAATGCAGTGACATCAGAATTTATCATACCGCCGCATTGATATCTGCCTGATATAACGGTGCCTGATATTTTTTTATATCATGGTCAACAGGAAGTTCTTATATCAGTCATGTGTGGAGGACGGTCATATTACTCAGAATCAACTATAAAAATCATTAAGTTTGTAGTAAAATCGATTCAGATTCTACAAAACAAACAATTTGACACCAAGATGGAATATATTTTAAACACCAAATGCACCTCAAACAACAAATGTTTTTTACAAATATTAAGCGCGCGTGCTCATAACTTCATTATTAAGACGTCAAACGACAAAAGTCATATTCTTTCCCGCTAAAACTTAAGCTTTTTAGCGAGTTTTTCATTATTTCTTTAAAATCGGGGACTAAGAGGTATGATAAACAGTAAAACATGTTACTGCCTGATCTGTTTGTAATATATCAGGCTCGGCACGCCTCGCCGTTATATTATTCTAAGCCTTGTCTGATATATTACAAAAATATCAGGCAGTAACCCGCTTTTATCTATATTTAGTCCCAATCAGGTATATTACTTTGACAGTTTGACATTAATATTTGTATTTGGGACACAACTGATTATAAAAAGTAAGCATTTATAGAAACTTGACATTTTAAAATCATAAATAGATCTAGAGTTTATATGTCAAAGGTGGTAGTATATGCGTTTAACGTTTTACTCAGAGGAACGGTAGTAAACCTGTACACTGATTTAAGGACGAAATAATTCGTTGCAATGTAGAAGCTGTTAAAAATAATAAACTGTAATTAAACCGTCATTGGGGTAGTTTTATAGCAATGATGGTTGTATTACAGTTTTATAATTGTTAACAGCTTCTTAAATTAAAATCATATTTATGTTAAACTGAGAACCGCATGAGACTTTGCTTGCACAGATTTCGATGAAATTATTTTGAGTTATACAAAATCTGGATACAAGTAGCTGCCGGGAATTTTAGTGTACAAATATATTTAATCGTTCAATTTCTTAATATGTCATCTCAGGTCGAAATGATCCGGTGTAATTCGGATAAACAATAAAAGGAATCTGAAAGGCAATCAATCATTTATTTAGGAAACAAGTAACTTAAAAATAAAAAAAATCGCTCGTTTCATATGGCTAGTTCCATTCTTAGACTTGTGTCTTTGACATGTCAGATTTAAGAAGTCTAAGTGGAATAATTAGAAACAACGATCTTTCGACCCGGTTATTGACAAAACATGGCACAATGCTGTTTGAACCATTAGTTTTACTGTCAGAAAGAATGTCTTACCATTTCCAGGAATAAAATCTTTATAATGGACGTTCACGTTGAAACCCATTTCTTGCGTGAGTTTCGGGAATAACGTATGAATGACGTAATCTTCATCCGGGGTATTGGAACGGTACGAGATGAAAGCGTCCCATTGACGTTCGTCTGTCAGAGAAATATATAAAATAAGCTGTAAAAGACAATAATTGAAGGCCAAATAAGGAGATTGATATTCTCAAATCGTAACAGCGTTTTTTTTTAAATATTAATTTACGGTGTAGATATTTGATACAAGATAAGTTTAATTTAATGTATCTGTTAAATTTTTAAATTAGTTTCAGAGTTTGATTTTAGTCATTTTAAGCCTATCGTTCATTTCAAGTTTCATTTATTACCGTCATCTTCATACGCTTGAAACAACCTGACAGCTTTCAGAACAACGATGACGCGTCGTTTCCAAAGATACACGAGAAACAGTGACGTCAGCAGCGTCATCACGAGGATTGGAATCAGTACGACAATCAGATAGAACCACCAATGAACCTTTTCAACTTCTGTGTTCTTCACTGAAAACAAACACACCAGCAATGTTTTGGTATTAATTGAATACAAGACCCCATTTTCTCACAAAGTCTTAGGCAAGGTTATAGAATGACTGTCTGAAGTAACATAATTTAAATACATATTCCCATTGTTAAGCGAAATGTGTTTACAAAATAATAATATGTATAATAATAATATGAATATTGGTGAGTTCACATACACTTATCAATTTAAGCTTCTATTTTTTTCAATGAAATGTTGGAATACTATTGAAAAACGTACATAGTAATTAATGGCTTATTCTTTTCAAAAGACTTTTAAATTTGCAAGAATGCGATGCCATAACGAAACATACATGCATAAGACTAATTCGAGACTTTACAGGTTTGCACGAGATCTTGCTTAGTCTTAGATATTAACCCATTTATGCTTAGTGGACTCTCCCATCCTTCTAAATTGGATCAATTTATTTAAAAAATTAGGGGTGTCAAGTATATTTATTTCTATATTTAGAATATTACTTACTGAAATTCCTTTAAGCAAACAGCGCAGACCCAGATGAGACGCCGCATCATGCGGCGTCTCATCTGGGTCTACGCTGTTTGCAATGTCCTTTTTTCAGGACGCTAGGCATGAATGGGTTAACAATTCGTTGTAAGTGTGCCCCGTTAGATCAATTACACTGTCAAAAACATTATGATACCATCACCGAAAAAATACAAAACTAAACAATGCAGAGTTCTCAAACTAACAATGGGTTATTCAGGTATATATTTTATTTTCATATGTCAATGTTAAGGACCTACAACGATTATTATTGTATTAACTCTTTACCACTTAGATACGTATTTTAACGCATTTGTAGTCCATTAAACAGTGAAATTAAATTAAAGACCTTTCTAAATAGATTCGATTTTTAAAGTCTTCATTTCCAACCCTTAGATACTGATGAGCAACAAACAGCATATAACCTGAACAGCCTGCGAGTTGGTTTTATGCTGGTTGCAAAAGCCATTTTCACGTTGCTTCTTATGACGGAAAGGGTTAATTAAACATGCGTATCAAATAGTCAACGGATAAAATTGCAATTTGCGGTTGTTGGTTTGTGGGTAATGTTGATAAATATTATCACGAGCAAGTATCTGTTAATAGATCTATAAATATGAAACACAGACGATCAAATAAACCTTTCACGGCATGTTTAACAAACAGTAATGTGAACACATAGACATGGAATATAAGGAATAATTTAAGGTATACGCGTCATTTGTAATGTAATATTTTTCATTACTATTAAAATTATGATATGTTTATTATTACATTGTTTAGACTGATGATGTACTATGTACAAGTCGTAATAAAATTTCTGTTCTGTTCTTACAATTATGATCAGACATTGAGCTACATTTATATTACCACGATCAAGCAAATAATTAAATAGCCTACTTTTAATATGTCTCTGAAGCCTTTTTGCTTAGGCAAACATATAAAAGTATCACAAATAACACAATATTTGTGACGGCCCGATGAGAGGGAATCCGTGCACCCATAACGTTAAGTAAAAAACGCACACTTCCTGAATACAATAAGGCGGCTATTTACAAAAATGTCGGTGTCTTCGTACGATCATCAAATAATCACAAAACTGTAAAACCCAATTATCATACAAAATGCCGATTGTTACATTTTTAATGACATGGACTTCAAGAGAGTTTCGTGCACACATGAACGTTTTGACACTCATAAGTTGAAACTAGAACAAAATATACAGCAATTGTAACGCGAAACGACGGACTAATTTGAAATCTGTTTTCGTGTTAAATTGAGGTTTATACGTTGTTAGCTAACATGAAAGAAAGACATATATTAAACTGTCCACGCAAGTAAAAGCATATTAAATATTTAATAAGTAAGTGTTTGCATTTTGCAGTTCAGTGTACTAAATGTAAACTCGAATGTTTAACAAGCCCATTTATTAGCATTTAAATATTGATGTATGTGAGGTTATTAACAAACAACGCACATTTGCAAATAAATATGTGGGGTATTATTCTTAAGATGCAGAACGGCTTAACATGACGGTTATAACAATACCCTCCCCTTACCCCCCCCCCCCCCCCCCAAACAAATTTTATGAATCGCTATGATTATGATAACATCTGTACGGTTTACTCCGGATTGTCCCACATTTTGAATTTTAAGATGAAACATCGATATCGGAAAATCCATAAGTCGCATGCCTGGGGCTAAAATCCAACTACAGTTAGGTTCAATTGTTGTCCATGATCTACACTTCATTATACAGTAGGTCTCGATCGAAAAGGGGTTTGTTGTCGAGTTTTTCTCTCGTTGTTTCGTGTATTAATTACGTGCATTTGTGCAATTAAATGAATATATCATAAACAAAAACGTGCTACCCGATTAATATTTTATTTTTATTCTCTCCCATTAACGGAAATATGCAAGCACTTTATTAACATATTATATTTTTAACAACCAATAGATTAAATACCCATAGAAAGATAATAAAAATGTGTTAAAAACTCAGAAAGGATTGGTTTTAATTTACAACATTTGAAATATATGCGACAAAATGACACCAGCCAATGGAGGAAAACATTCAAATGTTCTATCGCAACCACGGACTCTAGATGAGTCAATATACGCTCCGTGATCGCAACACAGCTTATTGAAATGAAATATTAAAAAAAAATATTGTTCAAACATAAAATTATGAATTAATTCTTTCTAACACGTTAATATATAGTGTTTACGAACAGGTTTTGCAGTATTGTATGCAACACTTAACAGCAACAGTTTAGCAAAATGTTCAAATAAACCGTACAAACAAAATATCGTAGTAGTCACGATAATGGGCGAGCCACCGTCCCAAGACACGGACGGGACCAATTTAATGTGGGTTGAGCGGTAACATGTTATATCCCATGCAAATAGATATATTAGGTAGATTATGATACAGGGGAACATTGTAAATTGCCTACAAGTCATGCGTTACCAAATCAACAATAAATTTAAATAGCCTTTGGCAACAGCGAAAATGAAGTAAACAGGACCATTATGTTAAACACAATCAATGTTCAAAACGGTATTTTATGTTTTTCGACAGTATTACCAGAGCGATTTTATTTAATTTGTTTTAATAGTTTATGCTACATATGTAAGATATTATACCAATAGGTAAATATTGATATACACATAAACAATTACAATACAAAAGCCAATATAGTAGAAGTGCACATTATTTCGAATTAAAATTGGTACATACGTAAACAGGGTGTATTTACAGTGTTACCCAAATATAACAATGATTTCTATTCAGTGACATCAATTTACAATGACTAAGCGTACCTTATTTAACAATCTAAAATGTCTAATGTATTATTATATGTCAAAGATAAATGCACACAGTATTATTCAGACGTAACCATGAATACAAGTTCATGTATAAAAATGTATGTGCTTACTTAGAGAGAAATTTAATCGTGACATAACTGGATTTTCAATATGAAGGCCGTAAAATTATATATTTTTCGAAACGTCTTTCTTTTTTTCATTTATCAATTTAATTCAGTCGAAATATTCATGTTTTTACTATAGCATTCACCAATATCATGTTTACGTAAATTTATAAATATCGGGCATTCTGATAAAAATGGAATTCGTCCTAAAGTTCATAACAGTGTGCACATTTTCTTTCGTTGTAGCATATTTCATTCGCCTAATGCCATCGACCTTACTTATTTTGGATGAGCTAAAACTCTGACACGTGTAACGGCCATTCTGAACTAAGTAATGGCTAGAACATGTTTTAAAATATATACACTACAATTCGAATTTCCGACCAAACTTTAATGTGTACATCTAATTGTATCAGTTCTTTCGGAGTTAAGTTAAGTCTTTTCTTAACATGTGACATGACAACACCAGTATTATCTACACACTGTAATGCATTTGTCAAGTTTTAAGTTTTGGTATTATTTGTCTACAGATCAATAGACTATATTAAAGTGTTTTTATTCAACGGTTGTAACAGTTTCATATTAAGTGAAAGCGTCAATGAAAACTGGCTTAACATCTAAAATGTACAATAAAATATTTGCAAAGCATGTAACCACTCGGTAAACATCGTTCATTCTTTTTCTTACAAATGTTGTAATTCATTCATGCAATGGACGATGTGTTATTAGGAAGCTCACTTTTATTTAAACGATCGATTGTATGTGAACTCGATGAAACTCTATTTTCAGGTCATAAAACTAAAAGAAGGACCGCAATTTTGAAGAGCAAAACTAAACAGCCACGCCAATTTGTACGAAATTGATAAGTTGGCTTAAGTTTCTTTTCAAGTCTGTTGTAGTAACTGTTCCGGTAATAGTAATTTGCTAAACATGTGTATGCATGTATTTGAGTATAAAACTGTTAATATTTTATACACTTTGTCGTTAAAATATATAAATAAAAGTCTGACGCGACCCTATAATACGTATGCACCTGCGATATTTTTGCACTGGGACATTTCATAATATTTTACAGCGGAGACATTTAAATCAATGTTAAGATGGGCGATTTTATGGCATGTAACCGCATGGAGCTGTTATACTATTAACATTTAGGATATTCTATACAATTTTACGGCTGTGACAATTCATGCTGTTGGGCTGATATAATATAATTTAATATTTTTTGTAACCTTGTTACCTTGGACATGTAAGACTATTTTGCCGTTGGTACATTTTATTATATGCTACAGCTGAGACGGTTTTTACCCAATTTGAGAAATTATATTTTATTATTTTTACAAATATGATATTTTATCACAAATAAAGCTGGACTTTTTATGGCATTTACAGCTACAAATATCTTTTATAATTTGAAGTTGGAAAAGTTTTCAATAATCTGCAAATGGGTCATCAGTTTTGCATTTTTGAGATTCGACATTGGAATGTATTTTTCAGCAGGTGTAGTTTCTAATATATTTGAGTCGGAGCATTTAAAAATTTGCAAATTAAGCATTATTAATGCCTTTTGATTTTGTTGCACAATAAAGACCGCATCATACCTGGCGGTATGTATATCTCACACAGTGAACCTGTATAGTTCGCGTCACAGTTGCACCGCTCTTCTTTTTGCGCCACGTTATAATAGCACTTCCCGTGAGCGCCACAGTCCTTGCAACATTTGTGCTCACACAGCTGACCGGGCGATACACCGATATCGCACTGACAAACTACCATGTTTTCCTGGGTGAAGCACGTCCCATATATACAGTTAAACATGCCCAAGCATGACCGTTCTTTTACAGGTCGAAGGACGTAGCTTGAGTTGCAGGCGTCAAGGCGCGGGATAATCGCGGTCGACCTTTGACTCGTGGTCTCTAAGAAGGTTGAAGGTTGTGCTGACGTCATTGTATTTGATGACGTAACATTACCACACTTTCCTGATGGACACGCACAAATCATTAAACAAGTCTCCGTTGTGACACACTCAGAGTTAGCGCTACAAACATTTGGTATCATAGAGCACAGGTCAAATTGACATTTAGCAAAAGCCCGATGCGAAAAGAATACGCACGCTGAAAGATGCAAAACCATGCATTTCATCAACATCGCCATTGTTATCCCCATTTTCAAACACTATGCTTTATCTAAATGAACATGAACAAAACTTTAAAATCAGTATCGATGTGCACCAATTGTTTTAGGCTTATTACGTAAAGTTTTCCACAATTCTGTTCTGCATGAAACACACAACTGTGCGGTGCGTAGCGTCTTTTATTATCTGCTCAGGTGTTTTTATATTTAATAACTGGACATCCAATTACTTATTAATTCAAAGGCATGGGTGTAATTACTTCAATCACGATTTCTCGCTGTAAATAATATTCCGTCACTTTCTCATGATTAGTCCACCAGTTCTAACACCACGGAAAACGCCTTACTCAAGTATCACCATCCTCATATTTGTAACTCGATCTCTGTGTCCACTAATTATACTGCTGTAACACCGAACTCAATTTTAATGCCGAAGCGTGTATTTATCCAGTATAAAATACAAACTAAACACGAGCTTAATTTACAGACGGGCTGCCATTATTATTTATTTCAAAGAAAACAACAAAACTGCTTCACGTCTAAGAAAGTACTAAATTCTGAAGATGTCCGCGCAATTAACCGACGAGCGCTTCATAAAAAAACATTTTCAAGAAATTTCTCTTAGTCAGTAAACAACAGCATGTGTGTTAACCTTGATGACATGCAGGTATTCCGTATTCGTCAAAGACATGAACTTTCACAGGCAATGTTTTCGTGACTTTGAATTAAATCCCTTTTTGAAACCATTATCAAATGGTTCGAAAGTTGTTATTTTACGAGAATCCAAATAGTGTAATGAGAAGTCAGTATTTGATGTTCATTTATCCGACAACTTGGCAGTAGTTCATGCGACTGAAATCAGCATTAACATTGTAATTGAAACAATCATAACACAAACGAAATCAAGATTCGGCACATGCCACGGATAGGACTTTGCTAATGTATATTGGTTGATAATAAATCTAAAGGAAAAAAGTGATCTTTGGTTGATATTATAACAGAATTTATATTGAATTGCGAGTAAGTCATTCGTGATTTTGTAACAAATTTATCAAAATAGCCCCTAGCAACTGATAACCTGAACGTTAGTATCCAATCCAAATATTGGGTAGACAATTTTGAAATACATAGAGAAACAAAACATCGTATGTAGGAAAGTGCTTCGTTTACTATTAAGCTAAATTCAACATACTCGAGTTAAGTGTGATTTTAAAAGGCAATGCAATAAAATGTTATCGCCTTACTTCGCGATGTTAGGTTACATGAGTTGAAACAACCAATGCAGCCAGTCAAACTATTCGATTACCGCGATATTTTTAAAATTCAACTTGACGCATGTAACATACAATAATAGTTAATATCTTACGGATACCAACGACCCCAGAAAGAACTACTTTTAATGGAACACTTTCCCTTTCATTAAACTATGGACAAAAATATAAGAAAATCACGTGAGTGAACTGCATTGTGGTTGATTTTTTAGGGGAGTGTTTCAGATTTATGCCGTTTTAACTTGTATCCGCTTAAACGTGTCACCGATTTAAATTGTGACCGGGTATTAACGTGCTTGCCATTAATATGTATCCCGATCTTACTTATGTTATTGGAGACAAACCAATCGAGAAACTATAGTTTTCGGACGTTTTGGTTAAGCAAACGGAATTATGAAAAAGAAAACACAACGACTTTCAACACACATACAAAATGTAGTATTTCAATGTATTGGTAGTCAAACACAATGGTAAATATTAATAAATAAAATAATAAATACTCCTTCTAGGGACACAGTAAGCAATCTAATTCCGTATAGAACAAAAGAGTAATTGACTCGAAAAACTTTTTATAGATAGTCAACATGGAGCACGTGATAAAAAAGAACTGCCAATATATACGCATGCATTTATTTATGTGGATTAAAATGTTAAGTCCAACAAAATGCTCAAGAACAACGAATCAATGACATGTGTCAAAATTTAGTGCAGCATACATGTTAAATAATTCGTGAGCACCAGATGCAGGTCTGAACGTCCCTTCGATGAGATGATAACGATGTGCGACATATAACTTACGTGTTCTGTTAAGAAATATGGAAAATAGGTTCGAATTTAGAATTACAAATCTGCATATCATATGATACATTTGTCCTCCACAGTCACACGGTAAAAACTGACAGAAAAACATAAATGCCAAATAAAGCTTATTGGTTACATTATCTCACTTAAATATCTATACAAATATCGATGCAGAACAATTTTATCTTAGTTATATTTAGGTGATGGTAATGATGTGTTTCAAGAGTTAGACCAGCCAATTAGTGTTGAAAAGTTATATATGCTACTGCAATCAAATAACTTAGGATAAATAAGTCAGCTGGCGTTGATTTTATATTAAATGAATATTTAACAGAATGTAGCGATATATTGTTTATGTGCATTTTTTAATTGGATACTACAATATGTTTTTCAACTCAACAATGGACACAGGGAATTATAATCCCATTACACAAAAAGGTCTCTGTAAACAATTTAATACTTACTAAGGAACAACACGTGTGGATTGTTCGTTAAACCCTTTACTACAATAGTGAATAAGTGCATTAAATGTTTTGTGAAAATAATTATATTATTGTGCACGCACAATTCGGAGTTCTTAAGGGTTTTTTAACAATCGATGCTATCTACATATTAATGTCTATTGTGAAAAGATTTATTAATATAATAAATGTTTTGACAGTTTTAATAAAAATAAGTTGTGGTTTAAACTTTAAAACTGGCTTTAGAGTAACAATTTTGCAAATGGTTATAAATATGTATTGAAATGTTGATTCTCTTTTTGTAAAGGGCTTTTAGATGTTTTAAAACATACTTTAGAGTCTGGTTAACTATTGACGATAGACGACTAATATAACTCATTTTCGCTGATGATTTTGTCATATTGGATAACAATCCTCAAAAATTCCATTTTGATAATCTTCTTTTGCATTGCGATACGTGGGGTCTTTTAGTAATCTTTAAAAACTAAAAAAATAGTTTTCCGTAAGAGGGACCGTTGGCGCCAAAACACGAAAGGTAGTATTTTTTAATAGCGCAAACGATGGAATAATCTGTGTCAGTAGTGCAAAGACGAACCATATAATAAAAATTCCTCATTGAACAGCCATATAATATACTTAACGAAATTTTGAAATTATAGTTTTTGCTTGATATGTTGTATGTATTATATTTGATCTAAACGTATGCATTAGGGTATTTAACCGTAAATATTGTTTACAGCGTTTGTGGATTCAATAATCTAAACACGATTGACGCGAGACTGTTTTATACTTTTGCAGCCCTGATATTTTATAGTTTGTTATGAAATTATATACCTATGTGCATGCATTGTGAAATCATCTGGTTAATTGAGGCCTATTCATACCTGGCGGATCGTATATCTCACACAGTGGCCCTGAATAGTTCGTTTCACAGTTACACATCTCATTTAGCTCCGGGTGGTAGTAGCACTGCCCGTTGTTTCCACAGTCCTTGCAACATTTGTGCTCACATAGCTGATATCCGGGCGATACACCAATATCGCATTGACACAACCTAAAGTCTCCTTGGATAACACAGGTCCCGTATGTACAATTAAATATGCCCATGCATTCCCGTTCTTGTACTGGTCGAAGGACGTAGTCGGAGCTGCAAGCGTCCTGGCGCGGGATTATCGTGGTCTGACTCTGGCTCGTGGTCTCTATTCCGGTTGGGATGCAGGTTACTTTGCTAAAGACTTCTGCACAAGTGCTACCCTGACCGCAATGATCCGAACAGGATATGTTGCACGTGGCTCCCGTCCACCCTTTGTTACAAATGCACGTTCTCGCATCATTACATGACCCTTGAATGCAGTTGCAAGAATTGTTAGCTTCGTGGATTGGTATTTCACAAAATGCACCCGTATAGTTCTGCTCACAGTTACACATTTCTATTCCAGATCCAGGCACGACACGACATGAGCCATGCGCACCACAGTTCCGACAGCATCTCTGTTCGCACAACTGACCGGTAGCCCGCAGATCGCATTTGCAGTGTATAGTATCTATACTTTCAATGCATACTCCAAATTCACAACTCAATGGAATCAAACTGCAACTTCTTTCCGAATCTGGCCGTTTGACGTAGGTCGGACTACATACGTCGGCATTTGAAAGGTTCGTTGGTACATGATTATCATTAATACCATCTGGTATGCATTGCATGTTTTCATTCAGACCAATACATAACATACGTTCGCCACACAGTTGCTCGCACGATACATTGCACGTGTTACCGAACCAACTTTCGTTACAGACACATGGAGAAGTGGCGTTATTCACACACGTACCGTGTACGCATGAACAGTTCCTCCCGTATAATGCCGTTGACGTTTCGTTTGTCGCTGTAGGTTGTTTTGACGTCATAATGTTTGATGACGTCACATTATCGCATAAAAATGAACAGTCATCCATAGTTACGCACTCTTGGTCAGCTTTACAGGAGTGGAGTATAATAGAGCACGCATCAAAAGCACATTTGGAATAAGCCCGGTTAGGAAAGAAGGCGAAGGCTAAAGTATAAAAAACCATAATTCTTAACAGCGACGCCATGGTTAAAGACACGTTTAGTTGTTTGTCATTTGTCGATTATTGTTATTAAGAATATCAACAGCAATTATTTGGATTTTGTCGATTATTGTTATTTAGAATATCAACGACATTTATTTGGATTTTGTGTTTTTAGCATGGTTCTGATGCACACAAGTATAAATTGTCAGTTTTTCTTTTTGTTGTTTTAAAGATTCTTAGATTCGTCTAATCTTCTTTTGCTTTATACTTAATAAAAAGTGAAGTCTTGACTCCAAAACCCAACGCAGACCCTTGATGAATGCTTTTATAAATTGTTTTATTTACTGATTAACATCATAACTGTTATCCGTGCTAAAATATCTTCGATCTAAATGTTTTTAATCAGTCAAACAAGAATGACTTTAATATATTTTCCTATTTCAACACCACAAAGGCTCAGGCGCTATATACGTATCGCCATCATTTTGTTGTGGCCCTATATGTCTTATAATTAAACTGTCATTCTAACGAACTAAATAGTTATTCCAATAGAACATTATGAGAGGCTTTATTCCAAAATGAAAAAAACACACAACGTAATCGACTAATTGTATCATCAAACTCGAGCTTAATTTAAAATGTTCTAAATTGTTTGTTTTTCTTATAAAAACACCACATAGTTTTACTTAAATCCCAAGAGATCTGACTAAGCTTCGTACACAATATAGAAAATCGCTATCCGAACAACGTATGTGCTTTTCATATCCGTATATTTCACATCCAATAAATGCATGATTTAACACATTCAAAATCCACATCCAGAACTAGGTATTATCAACATGCAACACGCCAAAGCCACGCGCAATCTTTACACTCGATGCTGCACCGTCTGGGAGAAAATAAGATAATGCAGTTATCCATTAAACATTCATCAAGGATTTCGCACAAAGTGTTAGCTCATATTGAAATCAATGAGATCTCAAAAGGTGTAATAATAACCCAATTATTTATTCATCCGCACAAAGCAGTTAGTTTTTTGTGTGTTTATTTAGTGAATATATTTACTGTGCTACAATAGCTTTTGAATAGATACTTTTTCTAAGCTATTACACAACTAATTTATCCGGTTTAAGATACAGGTTAATATTGGTTAATTCAATTGAATGTATATACATTCCGCCCTATTCGTTTCAGGATGTGTCACCGATATGTATTTGGGTATGAAACGCTTCGTTAGGTACGACGTATGGTGTGTCAATAAAGCCATAATTAATCATTACAGTCAAGCTGCAATGTAAATGTCAGTAATATATTTCTTTTGTCGCAATCTATTTAGGAGCTTTGATGACAGCGCATTCATATTTTAAACATTTTAAAAAAGAGTTGATTAATATCAAATGCTATACGATTAGATTACTACGAGCAATAAATTTAAAACTGATATTGTAAAAACTATATACAATGTTTGAAAATTAACTATTGAAGGTTTTGTTCTAAATAACAACATATTAAGACATCCCGAATTTCGATGAAACACAAAAAAAGGAATATAAACACAACTTGCATATAATCATTTACTTCAATTTAAGCTCGAAAAAAACTCTTAATTGATAATTGAAAAAAAAAACAACAACAAGCAACTGGCAATAACTTTTGTAAGAAAGGGGTTTCTTTAGTTACATTATTTAAAACTATTTCTTTTTATAGTTTTGAAATCTTAAACTGTGTGCCTCAAAAGATAATATATTGTGATTTAATACTACACATTCTTACAGTTGTACGGTTCACTATCGTATGCTTGTATACGCATACCATTGTAATACAGCATACAGATACAGATTCTCTATTTTGTTTATGCATTTTTATATGAGCCGCCTTCTGGGAAAACACATGTAAGGCATGTGCGAAAAGTGTCTATCCCGCATAGAATACTCAGGAACGAGACGTGTCGTTGTTTTGGTATTTTTCGCTCTAAGGAAGACTCTGCTAAGCAAAAATCAAACCTAGGCGGAAAATGTCGCTCGTGATGAAACTGTTCCGACTACACAGCTTTTGGTTGGTCTTAACTGTACGCATATGCTTTAAGCCCGGTTTTCTCAGAGCGCGGTTAATATACTGGGATCAATGTCACCCTCACGCTTTTCCGTACTTGCCCACGAAAACACACTGCGTTATTTGGTATGATATATCAATCTCTTGCACGACGGTTACATTACATTCACCTCTGTGTTGGGCTCAGAACGGACTATGGTTATGAAAGCGTCTCATTCATGTCATGATCATTCCAAACGTTCATCATTGAGGTTACAGTATACTAAACAATCTCTTGCACGACGGTTACATTGCATTCACTGCATTAAAGAAAACCATCTCTTGTCATGATATCTTATATCAGTCTCAATTCATTATTATAAAATTGATATGTTTTTTTGATGTTAAGAAACCAGCATACATACTTCGTCGAAGCAATTCCTTACGTCACTCAATACAAATTATGTTCAATTGTTTACATTTGTGAAGTGCGCGGAATGATTCCATCTGCGTAAATGGGCAATAAAATAGTTCCAAAGAGTTGCATTAAAACTCGCAAGTTTTTGCACGATTTATCGTACATTTAAAAGTCATATTTCTTAATTTAATGCATGCGATCTTAAATATCCAATCAAATATACATTGGATGTGTTTGTTCGGTTTTACCTATTTTATAGGCAAAATGGCAAGCTGAGCATTTCGCAGAGTTGTATGTGAGAGCAAGGAACGACAACTCTGCGTGGAGATTGATGATACATTAATGGAAGGAGTGCCGTGTCCTACGTAGTTTATTTGACTTATTTATTTCTAGTTCGGTGAGATTTAACTCTTTACATGCACGAAGTGAATGATACGCATTTGAACTCGCTTACCTTAAACGAATTATCTTTCACAGATGAAATAAATGAGTGTTTTGTGGTTTCCAACTATTGTATAGATCTATTTTTGTTTAAATAAGCACATTAATTATACAATTGACGTTAGAAACCTATTCGGTAGAAATGCTATTGGGTCGTGTAATTTTAAGTTACTGCTTTTTAATATGCACCGTTTATAATACTTTCTTTGGAGCTTACGAGAGATCTATAACGATGTAGTATAAAAGAAATATGAATATTAACGTGTTAATTATGTATAATTTGGTGAATAATACAGCTTCTTCTTGTTGTTTAAATAATGATTAGGGTTCATTAGAGATGATCATTTTCAAAGATCATCATCATAATTCATAATACTCATCATTGCTTATATCATTATCAGCATCATAAGCATCATCATCATCAGTATAATCATTATCTTCTTCCTTTTACCATCATCATAATTTATCATTATCATAATCGTCATCATCATCTCCACCATGCATATTTATATGTGTACTATAGAGTAGTAGAAAGATATATCAAAGAAAGTAATAAAATACATCCTAACGATTGTTTACGTGTTTACTATTACTGTTTAATCACGATTGAGCATCAGTTTCTTGGCAATCTAGGTGCACAGATTTCCATTAATAAAATCCAACAATAAAACAATATTTCTACTGTTTAATTTACCATAAATTGATACTTAAGCAATTATTCAAAGGTTGATTCACTTTATTGCGCAGCGCAATTTGTAGACGAATCGACCGATTTAGTGCTGTTGTTGTTGTTTTGTCGGTGACACTACGTCACAAAACTGACATGGTTTTCTGTCAGATGAATCTAATATTATCAGCATCGATTTTACAACAAGCGAACTATCGTCATAAATAAATTGCCATGGTATGCTGCGTGTTTGTCATGGAATACTGTGTTTTATCACGGTATGCTTTGTGTTTGTTGTACTACCCTGTGGGTTTATCTAACAGCCAGCCGCAAGGACGGACGGAAATACGGACATACGGACTGACCGACATACGTATAAGGTAACCATTATATCTTTGATAAGAACCGAGTGTTCCGAATGAAAATAACGCTAACTTACACCATAGCGAATGAAAAGGACAGCATGTTAGATAAACCCTCAGGATAGTACAATAAACATATAGCATACCACGACAAACACACAGCATACCAGCACATACACACACCATACTATGGCAAGCACACATAATACTACTAAAGGCACATGTCATTTGATTTAAACCAACATCATTTCAATGAAAAAAACAACAGCATATCATCCCAAACACAAAGCGTATAACACATAGCATGCCTTGACAAACACACAACATACCATGACAGACGCACAGCATACCATAGCAAGCACACATCATACATTATAAACGCATATTATATGATTTAACCCCATATCATTTCAATGAATCCTCCGATATATCAATAATCAACAGGAGACAGACGAGGCGCTCCATACATATCGAGTGTACGTAAACTTTGTTAAAATTCTTCAATATTGGTTTAAAACTCTAAAGATTGAAAAAAAACAGTATGAAAATTGTTGACAAACAATCCTTAAACGATTTTTATACTAGTTATACAAATTGTGTTTTGAAGTGTGTTTTTTTCAAATAAATTTGGAATTATTTTTGTGAAAATTGAAGCATTAAACGTTGAGGAATATCACACGAAAAATGCTTGATAACACAGTACAAGATTAATACACGTAAACAAATTGGTTACAATTCAACAAATAATGATACAGTGTTGACCAGTAAACTCTGAAAAGACTGATTGTGTATCGTGACTTAAATAAACATGTACATTACACATGCCCAAATAGCTCATCATACCTATAGATCCCATGCTGGTAAGTCACAAGTAATCAAAACGAAGTGCACATTATCCAAAGTCAATCACCGTTTGAAACAGGAACTGTTCTATTGCATTTTTATTTCTTTGTTATTGACACTTATCCAGAAGGGGTAATCAGATGACAAACAAGATGTCGGCATCCATGACGAGGCAGGTATTTTTGCAGTTGTATACTCTTTATAACTTGTATTAATTGTTCAAATGCGGTTAAGTTTCCAGCCATTTCAGCAAGAAAGTGATAAGCGTGTATTTGGTATTAAAATGGTGTTATCTCGACTTTACTCGCTGCGAATTTTCGTAGTGGAGCTGTAATTAGGTCATCCCGCTAGGAAATTTCACATGATTACCCCCACAGGTAGTTAGCGTGTGGCTATGATATTAATTAGTGAAAACATCGTTTTGAATGATACATAATCATATTATAAAGAAAAATCAACTTTTCTGAAAATAAAATTCACTATCAAATATATATATAACAAGGTATCACACTCGAAATCACCCGAAAACGGGATGCATCGCTTTGAACAGCCATTACTTCATCAATTTTTCAGCAATTTTCACGATCTCGGTCTTATTCAGAAATAAATTTCCATTCTGGAAATGTATATGTCTTGCAATATGTTTACAAATACTGGGTCAACTTTTAAGAAATAACACGATACACAACTCGCATGACCCACTTAACATCGATCAGACAGTATTCATGACTGAAATCTTCACGGAGTAAAGGGCATTTTACCTGCAAAGTTCACGGACCTCGATACCATAATTCAATAAAACGTATTAAAACATTCTTACCGTGCTTTCCGTTGCATTATGCATCAAAACTAACTGACCAGCGCCGCTTGAAACCTTTGTTTACATACATTTCAACTAACTGACATTTTAAACACACGAGTGATTTCATTGGCCCAATGCGAAGTAGTGTCTTTACTGTTATGTATTTATCATGAGTCTGATAGGTTAATGTTCAATCATGTGTATCATGGCAACGCCCTCTATGTACTTCCGCATGCTCACCACTGGTCATACGATGTAGTATTAAAATAGCCACCAAACGTACTGCGTTGTTCTCTGTTTATGTTAACCCACATACACAACAAATTGGCGACGATGATTATTGATTGAAAACCAGCGTGATAAAATTTTCAGGATTTTATCCATTTCTTAGTAACTGTGCGTAAAAGACTAGTATTATCATAGAATGGCTGGACTCACCGGGAACGTTAACGCATACGATAGTAATGTTGAGTCATGGCAGAGTTATGAAGAAAGACTCGAACAATATTTCTTAGTAAATGACATTGCTGATTAAAGGAAGGTGGCAGCATTGTTGACGCTAGCTGGAGAAAAAACATACGGATTACTTCGTAACATTACCGCTCCGAAGAAGCCATCTGAAAAAACCTATAAAACACTGTGTGAATTATGAAGGAAACACTTATATCTGAAGCCACTGCTTATAGCAGAACGGTTTCGCTTTCATAGACGGAACCAAGCTATTGGCGAGAGTGTAACAGAATATGTCGCCGAACTTCGGAAGCTGTCCGAATATTGTGACTTAGGTCCGACATTGAATGATGCTCTTAGGGACAGGTTCGTGTGCGGTATCAAAGACGAAGCAACCCAAAGAAAGCTGTTGTCAATAGAAGAATTGACACTCAACAGGGCAATTGACATCTCCATAGCGATGGAAACCGCAACAAGGGACGCCGCTGAGTTGCAAACATCAAACGCCGGAAGCAACGTCAACCGCGTTAAGAAGACAGCAACCAGACCGCCGAAGAACAAGAAATACACACACAAATCACGTTCCAGGTCGACGTGTGTACACTGTGGCAGAACGAACCACCATTCGGCGGATTGCAGGTATAAAATGCATCCTGTCATAAATGTAATGCCAAAGGACACATAAATCGTGTATGCCCTTTAACGAATAATGTCAACGCATTGGAAAATGATGACATTGAGGATGAAAGCAGCGACGTTGAAGACATGCATCTAATAAATTCGGTGAAGAGTGATTATAAAGGAAGAATCACCATAAAACCGGAAATAAACAAAGTAAGCGTTACAATGGACGTGGACACCGGATCTGCCGTCACGCTGATGTCAAACACTGAATTCCGGAAGTTGTTCGGTCAAGTTAAGATGCGACGACCACAGGCAATCCTCAAGACGTATTCCGGAGAAGTTCTCGAGAAGGAGGGGACTGTAATGGTGTCAGTCTCATACAATGGCAAACACAAACATCTGCAGTTGTGTGTTGTGAAAGGTGACGGTCCGAGTCTCCTTGGTAGAGATTGGTTAAAAGAAATACGATTAGACTGGGACAAAATCGTAATCGTAAACCATTTGTCGACGAATGTGCGTCTACAATCCATGCTCAAGAAATACGCTGTTGTCTTCAGTGATGGCATCGGAAAGGTAAAAGACATCAAGGCTAGGTTAACGCTGAAGGAAAATGCTAGACCTAGATTTATGAAAGCCAGAACCAAAAATTGTAAACGAATTGGATAACCTTGAGCGCCAGGGAATCTTGACGAAAGTGAACACTAGTGAATGGGCAACACCCATTGTTCCCATTGTGAAACCTAACGGTGATATTCGGATTTGTGGAGACTTTAAGGCAACTGTCAATCATGAAATCAACGTTGACAAACGCTTGGAAGACGTTCTTGTCAATTTGTCCCCCGGGCAAAAATACAGCAAGCTCGATCTACGACAAGCATTTCTGCAGCTTGAATGCGACCAAGAGAGCAAGGAATTATTGACAATTAACACGCACCGTGGTCTTTATCGTTACAACCGGATGTTGTATGGCATTGCGTCTGCCCAAGCAATATGACAACGAACAATCGACCAAGTTCTGCAAGGGATTCCCGGAGTATAGTGCATTCTGGACGATATGGTGGTCACAGGTGACAATGACTGTACACACCTTGACAATCTCGAGAAAGTTTTGAGCAGGTTAGAGCTCTTTGGAATTAAAGTTAACAAAGACAAATGTGTTTTCTTTGAAAAACGGATTACATACTGTGGTCATGAGATTGACGCTGAAGGACTCTGGAAATGTCAGGATAAGGTTGAGGCAGTGTTAAGCACACCGACTCCACGAGACATTAAATCATTGAGAGCATATTTAGGGGTGCTTAATTACTATCACAGATTTTTGCCAAATCTCGCGACAACAATTAAACCGCTGACATCTCTCCTTGAGAAAAATCGTAAATTCATATGGTCGAGCGAATGTGAAACCGCGTTTGAAAATTCAAAGAAACTTCTGACTTCAGAACCAGTTCTTACTAATTACAGGCCAGAACTTCCGGTGCGCCTCGCGACCGACGCGTCTCCGTATGGTATATCCGGTATAATGTCTCATGTAATGCAGGATGGTTCTGAAAGGCCAATTGCATTTGCGTCAAGATCGCTAACGAAAGCGGAGCGTAAATACGCGCAAATCGATAAGGAATCTTTAGCGATTTACTAGGCTGTTCAAAAGTTCTACCCGTATCTTTATGGAAAACAGTTTTGTATTGTATTGTACAAAAGTATTGTACACATTCGCACGGCAGTAGCCAACCCTGCTACGAACGGTCTAGTGGACAGATTTAATCAAACATTTAAGTCATCATCGCGTGCTATCCGAACAGAATCCGATGATTTGAATTTGAAACTTAATGCATTGTTGCTTTAATACCGAAATACGCACCACGCTACAACAGGCGAAACACCGTCCAAATTATTTCTAGGGCGCACGTTGCGCACAAAATTGGATTTGATGAAACGAGACACACAAACGGTTGTTAACGATTCGCAGATGAAACAATCTTTGGCTGGTAGTCTTAACTATCGCGATTTTGATGAGGCCAAACTGTTCTCGCGCGAGACTACCGTCCAACAGCAAGACATAAATGGATCAGTGGGTGCATTATATCGCGCGACGGACCGCTTTTATACAAAGTTGATGTTTGTAACGGCGTGATATGGAAACGACATGTCGATCAATTAAGATCTACAGAGGTCAGCAGTCAGACACTTCTCGAAAGTGTTCCACCTGTTAATTACTAACCGCTTTGCGTAAACATTGATCAAACGAATAATGATTAATTGCCACAATTAGTTCCGCGTTCAGATCAGTGCTTTCCACAGGATTTTTTGTCAGGCGCCCCGGGGCTGATAGGGGTGGTTCGGGAGGGGTGTCCCCTCCCGACGTTGATTATTTTAATTTAACGTGCCAATTAACGCTCTGGGGTGCGTTTTAACTCAAAGAAAAACAGCGTCGAAAGACGTCATTTGGTGCGCTATTACTCTTCAAAAAATCCCCCTGTCATTTAAAAATATATATACTTTTTTATATTGTTTAATTGTTTTAAAGCTTTCCTGTACCGACAGTAAAATCCTGACCCGACTCTATTACTGCATACTTACTACTATTCAAGTTTTTATTTATTATCCGATAATCCCGTTTATTCCGTTTTTATAAATCACTTTCTGGTAAACGTTTACGATAAAAGCTCTCAATTATTTCTTTTGAACAAACCTTGCCATTTTTCTATAGTATCAAATAAATTTTAAGTGACTATTTATAGATTTGATGAAATATTGCCTCTGAACATGCGTCAATCCTCTGACGTGTTGTGTGCTTGTTAAAACAATACACGCGACGTTGTACATGCTGCATAATTTTCGCGCTCTTTTTAATTGATAAAAAGATTCGACACAAAATAAATTTGCACTACTAATTTGAAGCAAGAATATTTTAACGTTGCGGTAACATTTACATTCGGAAGTGTTTCGGATTAAAAACGCGTTAACGTCGACATACGGGAAAGGGTTTCGGATGACAAATTTAATTATTCCCATTTGAGATTTTAATAAATATTAACAGTTGCGTTATGAATTTAACGATAATTTGTTTAAACACTTAAGTCGAATAAATGTTTTGACGGAATTATGCATGATATTCACGAGGATTACGGACGCCATCATCAGTCTTCTAAGTATCGATTATCGGACGAAAAATTTACTAGTGTGCGCAATTGATTCAACGAATATTTGTTAACGCATTACGTGTCGAATAAATGCCAGAAAAACGTTATAAATGGACATGATGAACTATACATGTACTGGAATTAAATTGTTATCGCATAATTGTAACCGGGAGTTATTTGCACAACTTACTCGCTGTAAGTAATTATTTCTTTACCTCTTTCAGTTAATTTCTTGTATTAATTACAAGAGTCATAGGTAACACTTGTTTACAGTAAAAAGGTGTAATGATGATGCCCGAAACTGTCTTTAATGTACTTTTTATTACGTAAATGGTACAAATTCTTGCTAATCAAGCTGCGATAAACTTTTACATCGTGCCCGACGTCAATCAAAAATAATGGTCGATAGTTAACCCCGCCCTCATAAGCATTCGCGTAACCGATTGGACGATGAACATCACAGTTTGACGACTGGAAAGTTACCTGATACATCCTTGTCAGCATTTAAATGACTGTGTAATGTGGCTAGAATAATCTATACGCGCGTCATGCTATTCTCTTATCAGTGGATTATCCATTACCCCATGTGGTGTTTATGGCGATTACTTGTAAAAGTAGGTACCGTGTGCTCTTTTAAACAGGGAATATTGATACACTGATAGAGAAACCTTTGTTTTTTTTTACAATCTCCACTTTCTTTCACTGAAAAACACACAGGTCTGAAAATTTCAAGCGCCCCGGGGACTCTGAATTCGAAATTCAAGCGCCCCGGCAAGGGGCGCTTAAATGGCCTGGGGAAAACCCTGGTTCAGATACTGAAACGACTGGCATGCAGTCAAAAACACCTGTTAGACGCTACACGCTGCGTAATCGTCGTAAAACAGATCGGCTAGAGTATCATTAGTTATAACTGACACTGACTGACCGCAGGAGAAAAGCCGGAATAGAAAACATTATATGTCTGAAAAATTTAATGTTCTGATGATTTTGTTGGCATGCTAAAACTCAATTTGATATGTCACTGGTTCCTTCCTATTGATGAATACTATATGATATGTATCTTCTTGTATTATTTTATTTCAGGAATCTATGAATTTTAAAAAGGGGAGAATTGTTATGTATTTATCATGAGACTGATTGGTTAATGTTCAATCATGTGTATCATGGCCACGCCCTCTATATACTTCTGCATGCTCACCACTGGTCTACGATGTAGTATTAAAATAGCCACCAAACGTACAGCGTTGTAATATAATTGAGTAATATTGGACCTTCTTTACAGTATAAATCGCCCGATTGGTGAAAAAAGTACCATGTGCCTTCTATTGTCAATGTCGCATGGTACCTTTTTGCACCAAGGGACCGAAATAGCACTATTCTGGTCGATTTGCAACTGCTCTACATACATAGACAACCGAAAATGAACAACTGCCAAGTCATGTTTCATTGCAACTGGTATATACGTGCGCTTGTTAATGTTGCATGATGATTCAACATAATCTCAGATGAACAATTTGATTTCTTAACAGTTACAGTTCAAACTTCATGTTTAAGTGTAGCCATAATGAATGGGATTTTCTTCCGAATTACATGAAAAGGATCGATAACATTAAAAAGAAAAGGCTGTCATAGGTTTTCAGTCAGACATCACTGTTATAATGGGTAGTGACTTCGCAATAGGTCTTCCTCTAGAATAATCTTTTATAGTTTAGTAAAATTGTCATACTTATAATTATGCAAGTAGTACAGTTTTTAAATTATTGATGAATTATAACAGGATGTTGTTGTAACTAAGCGTATTGTTCATTACATAATTGGATATATGTGTTATGTTAGCACCAGAATTACTCTTTAAATAAATATATATATATATATATAAACTTGTGCAAAAGACTTTTGAATTATTTTGTTTCATTTTAGTCTTCAGAGGCTGATAGAAGTATAGCTCATTTGTGTTACAATACTTTTTCTACTGATAATGTCTATGACGTTTGATGATACATACAGAAGTCATTGAGATATTAAACAATACCCTCTTTTTTGAAGATTGCAAACATTTTCAAGAGTGTTCGGAGTTTACAAGAGTTTGCTACTTTTGTACATGAAGTTTATAGGCAAACATATAATGATAAAATAGTGATGAAGGTACTCCGAAAAATAAAGTGTACTTACATGCGTCGAAGTCCGGTTCAAAAATCGTGCAGTTGTCGCCAGAGAAATTTCCCCTACACTCACAAATTGGTGCCAGATCATCTCCGATTACGCAAGTGCCATTGGAACCACATGGCAGACAGCACGTGGTCTGACACCTGCCTCCGAATGCGTTTAAGTCGCACTTACAGAGTTCCTCGTCGCCATCTTTTGAACAATATCCGTATTGGCATATAACGCCCGTGGGACAGGTGCGCTCCTTCAGAGGTCGTTGCTTATAATTCATGTGACAGGTGTCAAAGGAGTAAAGTATAGGTTGTTTTGACGTAGTAACTGGAGTCACTTGTTTATTGTGATTGTTCACGCAAATCTGGAGCGACGGCGAAACGTAATGGCAGTAAAGACCTCTGTTAGCGTCACACGGCTTCGTGCAAAGAGACACGTTGCACAGGCTGCCTTCCCAGCCGATGTCGCAGACGCATGTCTTTGAAAGCATGCATTTTCCGTGGATACACGGGTTATCATCGGAACATACAGACTCCCGATGAGAGGTAGTTGGTTCTAATGTGGATTTAGCAACGCCATCGTTCTCCTCCGCGCATGAAGGGTGCGTGGAGTCACCGGTGCACTGACATTGCGGCATACAAAATTTTCCCAACCCGCACTTCCGCCCACCGGAACAGGAAAAGGCGGGACTCGAGCACGGATTAAAGGTGCACTTGATCGGCTGAGGTGTGACGTTTATATCGTCCGTTTCTTTACATTTCCAATGATCTGAATTCTCTTCACAAACGCACCGGTGAATACAGTTGCTATCCATTTCACAAGTCCGTCCCCTCCCGCAGAATCCTGGCACGCCGCAAGGGTTAAAAGCACAGTTAACAGTGGCCCCGTGGGACGGGGTACCCGTCGCCTGCCCTAACCAAAACGGATAGACTCTCCCTGTCCCTACACCAACATTGAAGCCATTTGTTGGGCCGTTGAAAATAACATATATAGAAATAATGCACTGAACATTTGCTCCGATCATGTTTAATCAAACTATCTTGTAAACTAAATATAGACATCTATCGGAATCAAGTGTCAATTAACTAACATCATCGTTCGGTATTACCATGTATTATTGTGCACTTACTGTAAACAACGCACTTTTTAAATGCACGAGCATTGTTAAGAGTTTTAAACTGAATATCATCCGAATCGCTGACAGTGTTCTTAAATGTATTCCATCAATCGGTCGATGAACATTGGCATACACGCAACCCATTAACGTGATTTATGTCAGTATTAGAATAAACATAAACGGTTTGTAATTAACGGAACTATTTAAGTATTCACGTTCAACTTCTAGTATGTTGAATACATTTACATGTAAAACACCTCCCGACAAGCTAACCAAGGCAACATATTCTTGAACAGACACAGGTATGTAACATGCTGTTTAGATTTAAATTAGGCGTTTTCCTCATGTTGACATATGTTATTTCATTTAAGGTCATAATGTCGCCAATAAACCGTCATCGAATGCACTGAAAATACGAACAGAAGCAAGTGTCAGTATCCTAGACCAATAAAACATTTAAAACGTATTGATTTGTAAATGCTATTAAAACATCTATTTTTGCATCAGCAATTTGTTATAAACTTAAAAAAAATAAAGATCGGTAATATAGTGTGCTATGTTGACTTGTCAAACTTAGGCCGACTATCACATCAAGCCCGCGATCAGTGGGATATACGTTTATTACCTGTTCTCCCAACATGTTTGAATATTTAGATATAATTTACCTTATTGCATTATCAAGGTCACAGCTTTTATATTTGTTTTGTCTTAATTTGCAACATTTTTTGTATTGAACCGAACGTTGAACCTGTTACATTTTCGTAATTGACAAGTCACAAAATATAGATAGAACGAAATCTTTGTCATCTTACATTAGGAATTTGAAAAAAACACACACATATATCTTGCCGTCGGTCTAGAAGTCTGTCTTTCCAAAAGTTTAAAATAAACTGATTTGAATGTTTAATAAGAACCGGAATGTAATATTTATTTATCAAACAACTGCATCAAGTCTTTGCCATAACAACTGAAACAAGACTATTGCCACTTGCCAGGCAATACAAGTCATCAACCTACGCAGGATCTACCATTTTCAGCAATATATGTAGTTTATTTATTGCCGTAGCAACCATAATTCTTGACGTAGGAACAAAATGAAATGTAGTGCATAATCTCCATATTGACATCTATCCATGTTTCAAGTTTCGTGAAAAAAATATGAAAAACTTTTATAGTTATCGCAGGATCTACCATTTTCAGCAATATTTCTAGTCTATTTGTTGCCATAGTAACCATAATTTTTGATTTAGGAACACAATTAAATGACGTGCATAATCTCCATATTGCCATCTGTCCATGTTTCAAGTTTCATGAAAAAATATGAACTTTTAAAGATATCGCAGGATCCAGAAAAGTGTGACAGACTGAAAGACTCACAGAGCGCATATCATAAGTCCATCTCCGGTTTCACTGGTAGGGGACTTATAACGAAATAAGAAGAATGCTATTCTATTTAAACACACGATACTGCGCATGATTTTGGAACATGTCACATGTTAAATTAATCAATGGACTATACTTGTTTAGTTCTCTTTGAATGCAGGATTTCTATCCACTGTGACTTATAAGTACTTCTCCATTAAGGGTAATATACATGCTACAAAACACAACGTTGATTATCATATATGTTCGGTGATTTATTCATAAAAATGCCCTGATGCTTATCGTTCTCCGTTGATTTGATATACGGAATATTCCCTCTTGCAAAGCACGTTAAATATTTTAACCAAATTTTGCACTTTCGGTAAAATATAATTATTGGGATAAAATATTTAACTATAAACACTGGTTATAATATGATAAGAATATCTTATCATGTTTTACACGATTTATTTTGTCTATGGTATGCTTACTAGTAAATGCATATTTGTGTCTAAATGTATTACGACAAATAATTAAGAAAACAACAACATCAAAATTGTGTCTTGTTCTAAGAAAAGTGGGCTTAATGCATGTGCGTAAAGTTTCGTCCCAGATTAGTCTGTGCAGTCCGCACAGGCTAATTTTCGGTAAAAAGAGACTTCCTTTAAACGAAAAATACCATTTAAGCGGAAAGTGTCGTACCTGATTAGCTTGTGCGGACTGCACAGTCTAATATGGGACGACACTTTACGCACATGCATTCTGTCCAGTTTTCTCAGAACGCGGCTCAAATGAACTTACTGCGAGTGCGTTCGTAAATCATCTATTTCAATTTATCCTCGTTCATATATTGTATTCTACTGTATTTATTACCGTTCAAGCAAACTATTGAATAAATTTTACATTTTTAATTTCGGAACTGAAATTTGAATTAATTACCTGCAAATGACTTAATGTTAAAACATCATTGCGATATAAATACTGCCTAATAAATTTTTCTTGTGGCTTAATTGAAGTGCGAGCCATAAAAAACTACAAAGCGGAACGAAAAACAAGACAAACGCTGTTAACGTTCAACGTAAAAACAACGTGCGTGGAAGTTAAACCCTCTATAAAATGGTTTATACTAAAACGCTTGAGGCAACGTCATGGCTTGAACAATGCCCTCCTAAATAATAATTTTGACAATTATTAAACACACAAGGTTTGTTTCTTGTAAACTCTGTGACATATTTATTCGTTTTATCAGCAAATTAGTTCATTAATCATTACGAGGCTACATTTTAAAATTGAAATGCGTCACTGCTGCGAGTAGAAAGGAAGTTATCATAACTCGAAACATACATTCAACGTTTAATATCTACTGCACGCAACGAAGTAGATCATTTATGCATTTCATTTTAAAAATAACAACAGATTATTGCACAAGCCAAAATGTTGCAACCACTTAAGCGAAACTTGACACGTTTGTATTTAAATCCCAATTTTAATTTTTCTTAATATTTTTTTGCCATAAAACCACGTGTGTACGTTAAACGGTGAAAACGTATTTTACAACTATACATGATACTTCAGTTAAATAAGATATCGAAAACATATCTACAGTCGTTTAAATCTCGCGATGAAAGTGCATATTAAAAACGATTTTGTACGATCTACATGGTTAATTTATGCACTGCTGTACTTTTAAGACTAGTGTCTCTTAAAACCATAGTTCCTGCTTAATTAATCACAGAAACCTGTTACTTGGTAGTAAAGTGCTAAGATATACATGTTCAAAAGTCTGATACTATTAATATTCAACCTACATATTGCGTCTTTTTCTTTTATATGATGTATTATGTATAGCGAATACGATCATAGTTTTTAATTGCTCTTGTGAAAGCTTAATGAGAATTGCTTGTTGTAAGTGAAGTAAGTTTATCTGCTTAACGCGTATAAATGTCCATAGCTAAGTGCACATGCACTCTTACAATGTTGAGGTGTACCACAAGCATATCGCCTTACTTAAAAACAAACGAATAAAAACAAAAAATCCACTGGGTTTCGCGGATAACAAAATAAATGTACTTCTCGTGGTTATGAATGCTGGTGAATCATGTTAACTTTGTATAATATGTGTTAAGAAACGCTTGTCAAACTGAATTGAAGATTCTAGTGCACATGTAACATGTGGACCTTTTAATGTGTCTGATGAAAGAAAGCTCATAAATGGACGAACCTATTCCTTTTGTACTATTACTGATAGGTATTAAAAGCTCTAACCTACACGAAGGCATGTGAATTATTTTGTATAAATAATTGTACATACTATAGAATGTGTGAATTTTCACGATTTAAGGTGAAGAAACTCTATGAAGATTTCAAATACAATAAAGCACACATTGTCGTAATGGTTTCTTAAGTGCTTCTATAACTTACAATACACTTTAAGCGCAAATGAAGTATTTTTTTCTTTCAAGTTCGACTAATTTATGATTGTTGTACATTTACCTATATAACAATATTTTCTCATAATTTACACGGATGCATCATATTTAATGGGAACTTCCTGAAGATGTCTGATCACCACGCAAGTTACATATATGGCCTGATTGTCAATCGATTAATGTTCAATAATGTTAATATAATTTTGTGGTTAAAAATAACACTCGACGTCTATTTATGGTATTCGAACATGATTTGTCCAAATATTGTTGCTGTCACATTTAACCATTAGTAGTACAGAGCTTTTCGTGATCCTAAATCAACCTAAAACAGACTACCTTATGACAATGTATCAAAATTCAGAGATTAATAAAAAATAGATTTGATGTAACTGTATCAGAAAAATGTTTCTTAAATCATTGGGTATAAATGGCTTGTTCAAATTTGAAATGCGCACAGTTTTACAGAAAGCCGGTTTTTGACCACCGTACGGATGCGGAAGAGAGTTCTCTTTCGTCAATGAGATTTTATTTATATACTGAATTTATACTGAAGTATATTTATATACTTTATACTTCACCGCTCGTGTAGTTACAAAGAGAGGTCACATGCACACTACGTATGAAACTCATTAAGAGTGATCTACCTTTGATAAAACATTAACACGATCCGATTGAAAAGCAATTATACAAATAAACGCGAGGAAACTCTAAAAGAGTACCTTTAACTTTCTTTAAAAGAACACAAGAACAATGCATAGGTATATTTAGACAATTAACAACGTTAAAACAGTAAAAACAGTGTTGATTTTTTTTTAAATAATCATTTAAAGCACTCAGTACAAAGGAAATATATGGGGAGGTTCCTAACAGCATTTTCATTGTTTTGTTTGAATCCCAGTCATTATCTTGTTTTAGTACGTCATATTATTACGTATTTGGAACATGTTAACGTTCTGCATATTATGACCACATTATATATCGTGGAATAACTAAGAATTGCCTGACAACAAACAGCACGTGTGCGCATATATTATTATGGCGTTACAAAAGAAACTGGGCTCATCGTTTAACGCGATCAGTTACGCAGCATAACGTTGTCGATGGTGAATTTTGATTCTGTTCAAATTGCTCTAAATTGTTCAGTGTTTAACGTTTAACAAGTATCACGAATGCACGTTTATCGCAGATGAGGCATAGTGGATAACCTATCAACTCTATCAATTTCTTTACGTCTGTTTCGGACAATTTAACCAAACACGAATTCATTCGTCTGCTTAATAATAGCTGCGTCTGACAATTCATTTTTATGTTCTATCTTTGTTTTCTTAAGCTTTTGGAATTTGTTGGCACTTTCTCCTTCGGCATGGGATTTTCTTTCGCCCTCTGTACAACTTATTTAATTTGTTTTAAATTGACAGTTTGCATGTCCTTGTTCAAGAATTCGTACAACGAACCATCAGACTTGTTTGGGTGTAAAATGTGTTCTTTTCGTTTAGAGCTCGAGTTAATGTTAAACTTGAAAATATGTTCAAACTAACTAGTTAGCTATCTTAATAAATAATCAAATTCTTTTACTTACTTCTTTATTGTTCGAATGAAGCTACGACAATTGCTTATTTAAAGTATAAAATACGACCATCATAGTATGGGCACGGATGGCCGAGTGGTCTAAGCGATAGACTTTTGAATCGAGGACATCAGGGTTTAGTTTAGTTTAAACACTTTTTATTTATATACACATTCATTTACAGACAATTACATATAATATACAGTTTGAGGTACATGTAGACGAATGGATTGGGCCTAGAGTTATACCAATATCATCGAAGGGCCCTCTCCATAACACCAGGTGTCAGTGGTTCGAGCCCTGTTGTGGTTTACTTTTTTTTTCTTTTTTAATTTTATTCTTCATTTTTACTGGAGCGTTTAAGATCCAATGGTTACATTTATCCAAATAAAGCATTTAATGACAAACTTCAATACACGCCAAAATCTGTGAAAAGGCCCCTTTAAAATCAACCCCTGGACGTTCTGAAATCAAACAGCTTTTAACCAAATATTATTATAAGATGTATAAACATATACATGAGATGACCTACTAGATTTCAGTAAAAGAACGGTAGATTTATGATTAAATTAAAGAGAATATTTGAAAACTGTGTATTTCAAACATTCATACTTTTGTTAAAAAATCAGAAACACATTTGCACAAGATGACCTTTATTTGATTCCTTTTCAGTTTTCATACTTTTATCAATAGATCGTACTTTTTTTAGGTTTTAAAATTAAAAATTCATTTTGTTTATTATATAAGTTATACAATATACAAAAATCATTTGTATACTGCAAACACATTCTAATTTGTGTGACATAAATGTTTGGTGTTTTTAAGGACAGACCATTCAACGATTAAGAGATCAAAACGCAAAAATGTTTAAATGTTTTAAGACTGAATTACCGTAAACACGAACATTTTCAGTATCTAGGGTGTCCCCACAGGAGTTAAGGATGTGTTATTGTTACGACTCAGGTCTTTCCCTTTATCAAAGAAGACGAAAGAACGGTATTGCATAACATTTTATTGCTTAAAACGTATACCATTTTATTGAACAGAAAAGTTCAACAGCATATTAACGAAATAACCGCTGAGAGATGAGAATTGTTTTCATTTATGTTCCCTTTATTACCTTGTAATCTACGTAAAAGTTAGAATGTTAACATTAGGCATCATGGATGATATATCAGCATATAAATCATGAACATAAATAATACTTCAGTCTTTAAAAATGAAAATCACTTTACTTTACTACACAAACTTCGAGTTAAAGAAATGTACGTGTTATTTTATACCTCAAACGTTAAAGCAAATTTAATAAAACTTTTAATGCTAACCATCTTATCAGAAATCCGCCTTTTAAATAAATTAAATGATATTTCGTCAGTTTTAGAATTTTGAATGTCCCTTGGCCGAAAAAGAGCCTTACTTATATATTTAAGGGTGGCGTCACGGGCTATTATGACATCATCAAACAAGCTTGAATATTCATGTAAGGAATGGAATTTTACGGCTACAAAGTATATAAACACTAACATAAACATGGATTTTGTACATCTTGAGTGAAATTTGCGTTATTCTTAAGGAATTTAAACAACAAAAGACAATACAAAAATAGACTGGTTACTTTTCCTTCAGAACGGCTTAAGGACAATGTAAAAACACGTTTTGTAATGTTAAACGTAAACAACATGGATACATGCAAATAAAATGCTTTGAATGGGAATTGGAGCGACAGGCCATACCAGGCCTTGACACTAACTTTTTTGACAGGGTACCCGGAGGGAACCCTACTTTCAACTTTTGGTGGCCCTCACCAAAACTAGGGAGTCCTCTTGTTTCAACACACAGCTACTCTCGGCGTAAGGGCAAATAAGTTCAAGAAGCATACTAGTACACATTTTTATTTCCTATATTCAATTCTAATGCCATTTAAAGCAGACCTATTAAAAGCTCATAACCTTGTCTTGTAAACTTTTGATATCATGTATTTCATCAATATCATAAGCATCGTCATCCTTGTCATAATCATCTTCAGCATTGCCCTTCGCCGCCAGAGCTTAGCGTTTCAGAAGTTCTTATTTTAAACTTTAAAGAAATAAAAGGTAATTACGCACATTCAGGGGTTTCACTGGCTCAACAAAACTTGTTGCAACTTTTTCGCGCCGTGAAAATTGTCGATTATTCCAACCTTATTAATAAGAACAATCATTTGAAGAAACCTTACTACATTAATGTCATTGCCTATATTATCACTTTAAAAAATATATTATTACATAAAAAACAATAAGTACCTTCATAAGTCATACCTTCATAAGTCTTAATAAGCTTTATTTGTATATAAATACCTTTTTTTCAACTTGATAAACAACACAGATAACCAAAATAATAAAACAATGTTAACTTCAATGTATTAAACAGTATGCTGCCTAAATGTTTCAAAATTAATTATTTAAACATAGAATCACACCAATTTACATCATTTGAAAGGGAAAAAGAAATATAAAACATCAGAAAATAAATCATCTCACTTAACTTGTTAAACAGTTATATATGGTCATTTTGACACGTCATACATCAGCTTCTGTTGTTAAAACGTTTTCTGTTAGTGGTGGATGATTTCCAGGATCAATTAAATTATAGTTGTTCACGCCTATTTCCTGACAGAAAGGCCCAGATAATTACCACCATCTATTCTAGTTGCCTGAAATAACATAAAGCAAATTTTTTTTTACAAACTATCAACAACAAACAAACAAACACATGTCCGAATTTTAACATATCCGAAATATAGTACACCAAGTGAACGATATACTTTTTATTTCAGAAATTGTTGGTATCTTAATCAAATTATATCCTTCCAAGGTCATTATAATAATGGAACTATTAAACAGAAATGCTCACAAATACCTGTAGAAAAAAGTGTATACCGGCATGTGTTTTTGTGGAGAAATTAAATGCTTTTGCCAGCCCGATCGTCTATGGTTTTGATTAAATAAATAGCGGCCCTAATAATTATTATAATTACTGATCGTCGTGACAGTTTGTCCCAGTGTTACTTTTTGGGGGGGCTCAATATCATAAAGGAGCCATTAATAATCCGATAATCCGATAATAACCCCCATAAAACTTGACAATAGCAGTAAAAACACCGTTTGTAACACTTACACGCTTCAGTGATTTCAATATACTCTATGCACTGTAGGTCGCTTACATCGTCGAAAATCAATATTTACAACTAACAGACGCTGGCCGCTTATGCTCTGTCGCGTGCTTTCGATTCGCAGTACATTTTCGGATAAGATTTTACCGATTTTTTTTATACGCCGCTCTTTAAAAATTGGAGGCACTTTTAAAAATTCAAATGGTCAATCAAGACAAAGTGGTGATATAAATTTAGGGTTCCCGGAGGACCACCCAGCCTGAAAGAACTGGTGGTCCTCGCCAAAATCTGGGGGCCTCGGGTCCCCGGACCACCGTTAGTGTCGAGGCCTGCATACTGGCGTTCATGAACAGATATGGCCTGTCGTGGCAATTCAGGGGCACGAAATAGGTACGACTTAAACTAGTTTTAACAGGTAAGTGAACATTACACATTTAACTAAACACGATAATGCTGGGGCATTACACTACACCCACTCAGCATGGCAAAGCTCCTACTGCCATATATATTAACATGTAATACAATCCCCTAAGTAACAATTGCAAGTAAAACATTTAACACTTAACGCAGAAAATTTAAACAAACAACTATTTTAACTTGAAAGGTTAAGTTCACACTATTTTCCCAATGTTTAAAAGTTCACTATTTAAAACGTCACTTTGCACGCACACGTACACATAAACACATGGTCAATGGTAGATCATAATTTATGTCTTAAATTGCGATAACAGTTTTTCAAATCTTCGTAATTGCTGAAGTCTTGCGCTCAGGGTTGGTTTCGCTCTCTTCCCTTTCCGCACAACGCTGTTCAAGATCGATCGATTTTCGCCGTCATTGCTGCGCCGCCGCTTGCTGCTTGTACTCCTACCAGACGACTGCTCTCGCGCCCTGGTCTTAACGTCTAGCTTCCTCTCAATGCGCCTGACCTCTTCAAGCACGCTGAGCACCTTTCGCTCAGTCCTGACTGCGGCCCTCAGATGCTCTTCCGTGGTTCCCAGCATCCTATTGAGGAGGTCTTCCGCCCTTGACGGCAAATCCGCCTGAGTTCCCTGCTGAACTAACCGAGACCCAGGCCTGTCCACGACGGTCCCCGAAAAAAGTGGATCACATATGTCCGAAACATTCGGCAAAACATTGACGTGCTCGTCCAGCAGGGGAGTGGATAACGTCGACGATTTCTCAGGTGTCATCTTCAAGGCGGGTTAAAGGATTGACGCTTGGGGCAAGGTCAATTTAGGTAGGAATAGACGTGGTTTGGAGGACGTGTGCAATGTAGACTGCAAAGCTGACGGCATTGTCACAGAAGGAGCTGAAAAGGAAGGAGAGGGACTCTGATGAGAATGGCACCTCAGTTTGCTAAGCAAACAGATCCAAGCTGGGAAAGTAACTCGGCATAGTGGCGAGTATGGAGACACGTATCCATCAGGTTGCAGGGGGGACTGTGTTGCCGCGCTAGCGCTGTCCAAGGAGGCTCTCGACAATGTACGTGCTGGACCGCTTGGTGCAAATGTACACTCCGGCAGTGGAAGGCTTGTTCTTACAACCGGACTTAAAGCTTCTGCAGTTCGATGAACCACCGGCGTGGCCACGGCAAACGTGGAGTCAATGGTTAAAAATGACGACTTGTCCAAGTATTCTTCCTGGGGCCCAAGCCTACCAAGGGTTAGCTGATCAACAGGCTGTGCGGTCGACATCGACTGGCTTAAACCAGTGGTTCGTCCGAACTCTACCGTCGACTGAACCTTCGACGGCACGAAGGCAGCAGGAACGCGGCCCCGATGATGGTTTACCGGATCCGTTGTCAGAGTTATTGGCGCAACCATTCGCGTTGGCTGGTAATTCAATTGCTTAGGTAAGGTCATGGCTGTTGTAATCGGCATGAACGTGCCGGTGGGCGATCGCTGTGATACCAACTTCATGGATGATATGCTTGGTGACGCATGCACGTGTCGTTCACCCGTTACCATAGAGGCCGAAAAAGTCTCTTCTGTCAGCCATGATGGAAGAGCGGGTCCTGCTGTATTGTAAGGGTTTTCCTCCTGATCGAACCATGCGTCATAAGCCGAGTCATCTATGGTACTCAGCAAGGTCTCACTCTCTTCGCGGGAAAGCCGTATAATGTCCGAGTCGCCAACGAAAATGGGATAGTCAGCCTTTTGCAGCCAGGTCAAATAGTGCTTCCCACCTGCCATGGCCTCCTCCCTCTGGTGGCGCTTATACCTGGATGTGGCTTTTAAGCGTTGCAGCGTCCTGACACCTGAAGTTACATAGATCGCAGTTAAACGGAACCCTGTCGGCCGGTATGTGATCACGCATGACGTGGGAAACGATTCTGTTCTTACGTCCATAACAAGGACATCTTCGTCACCGGTAGACCCGTCGATCCAGTGGCTGAGTCTTGTCCTAAATTAGCAACCGAACATCCATGTACAACATTTCTCAGCTGCAACCATGATGCCTATATGTGTGTGCGTCTTTTAATGTTAAAGTGAACGAAGCTGAAAACCTCACGACCTCATTAGACGTTGGACTGCGTGCACCAAGAAGGATGCAATTACATGCGGGCTAAACGTTTCTGAGCTCGCAATACCCAGTTTGGCGGCTCATGACCGGAGTAGGGCTTAATTTTATTATGGTGTACGACGCGTTTTAAGCCATCTACGTTGATTTGTAACTCACAGTTTATAGGCGAATATCTTTTCACGATCAAGTATTGACCTTCATGTGCTCTTTCCAGCTTTGGGCACACACCAACCGAACGCGTCTCATGAAGGCACCACACCAGATCACCGACTTGATAATGGTGGAAATGCATCGTATATCTCCTTACTCGAGTTTGCAGTTTTTTGAAGGTGCTTACGTGCGACCTCGTGTGCCAGCTCGTGCCTTAAACGCAATAGCGCAACGTAGTCAGCGGGACTTACAGTGTTTCGCTAGGTACTAAACTCGTGCTACCAAATATTACCTCAGCCGGCATACGTACTTCTCTACCGAGAACCAGCATGTTTGGCGTGAGGCGAGTTGACTCTTGGATGGTGCATCGATATGCACCGGCCAGGCAGCCAAGGTTTTCGTCCCAGGCGTCTTGCCCTCCTACCAGGAAGGCACGAACCATACACATAAATGTTCGCATAAATCTCTCTACTTGGCCGTTGCCCTTGGGTGGCGGGCACTTGTACGCGTTTTCCTAATTTGCAAAAGAGCGCAAACTTTCTCAAAACTCTACTTTCAAACGGCCCACCCTGGTCGGAGTGGATGGACAATGGGGCGCCCACCTTGAGAAAACGTGATTCAATAGTCGGTTTGCACACTCCTCGGTGGTCTGAGTGGCAACCGGTATGACCTCAACGTACTTGGAGAAAATGTCCGTCGCTACTAAGATATACCGAGCACCGCGTTGCGTTATCGGAAATGGCCCTGTAAAATCAATAGCCACTATATCTCAGGGAGGACCAGCATTTAAATGTCCCAGGGGAGCCTTTGGCGTCTTTGTTTTATCAGATTGGCATTTGTCGCAGCCAAGGACATGAAGCCTGACATCGACTTTTGCCTCATACCAATAAAAACTCTGACCTAGATGGGCCTTAGTCCTTTTGATGCCAAAATGACCGGCCGGCAATGCATTATGCACGAGAAGCAACACCACTTTCCGTACGCTTGAGGGGACAATAAGCCGAAGTCGGTCTTGAGTACCATCCGCACTTTTGTACTGCTTATAAAGCACGTTCTTCTTTATGCAGAGAGTATCCCATATGACCCAATAGTGACGTGTTTCCGGACACCTAGTTTGCATCTCGTCGCTAGAAAGTTTTACGCCGTCACGGGTAGCAACGTAAATAACGCTGATACCTGGGCCATGTAGCTGCAGTTTTGCCATATGCTCAGGTGTGTACAAACGAAGCCAAGGCGGGTCCCGTGTTTTAGGTGACGTTTCAGCAGAGGAACCGGCTTCAACCTGGGTAACTGTCCTGACAGGGGTCAGATCTTTGGGCACTTCCGGTTGAACTGTCTCCCGATTCATTGTAGATCCAAATTTATCCGGGAATTTACCTGGCTACACCAGTTCCATGCACTCCGCCAGCCGCCGACATTTACGACAGGGGCCACAATTGATGGGTTCGGTGGTGACAACTCGCTGCACGTGCAATCGCGAGGGGACTCGCACAACCGACTTAGTGCATCACAGTGGGGTTGCTTGGAGCCCATGCGATATTCGATGGCAAAGTCAAATGGAGCTAGTATCTCAAGCCATCGCGCTATCTTGCCGTTTGGCTCCTTGAGGCTAAATAGCCAAACAAGCGACTGATGGTCACTACGAACAATGAAGTGTCGTCCCAGTAAATACTGTCTATAGAATTGTATAAAGAATACTGCGGCGAGCAATTCTCTTTCAGTAACGCAATAATTTCGCTCAGCCTTATTCAGAGACCTACTCGCGTACCCTTTTACGCGATCGCGTCCATCCTGTATGTGAGCCAACACCGCGCCAATACCAATACCCGAGGCATCCACGTTCAAGTAAAACGTACCACCTTCGTTAAGAGGGTACCCCATTACCGAAGGGCTCACCAGCGCTTGTTTCAGATCATTAAATGCAGTTTGACAACTACCGTTCCACGCGAACTCTGCACCTTTTGCCGTCAGGGCCACCAGGGGCTTTGCAATTTTTGCAAAGTCTCATAAAGCGACGGTAGTACGAGGCGGTTGCAACAAATTGCTTTACCTGCTTTGCTGTTTGGGGGACTGGTCAGTTAATCACCTTGGCTACATTATTTGTGTCAGGCTTAATGCCCTTGGTGAACACGACGTGTCCGAGAAATGTTACCTCCGTTTCCAAAACGTTGCATTTATCTGGGCATAGCTTCAAGCCCGCATCTTTAATACGGCTCAATACCTCGTCCACCCTGCTCATATGCTGAGCCAAATCTACGCCAAACACGATGATGTCGTCAACGTAGACTAGGCAAGTTTCCCACTGCAATCCATGCAGAGCAAGCTCCATTGTCCGTTTAAACGTGCTGGCTGCGTTATTGGGGCCGAACGGCATGCGCGTAACCTCATACTGGCCAAACTTGCACACGACGCGCTTTTTGGGATGTCTTCATCCTTTAGCGGTATCTGAAAGTACCCGGAAGTGAGGTCAAAACTGCTAAAGTACTGGGACCCGGACTCCGCGTCAAGGCAGTCATTGACCCTGGGCAAAGGAAAACCATCGGGTTTTACGAGGGCATTTACCCGTCTGTAGTCAATGCATGGACGTACCGCACCGCTCTTTTTACGAACCAACACGATCGGGCATGCCCAAGATGAGGTACTTTTTGAAATGACCCCTTTTCGCATAAGGTCTTCGATGGCATTTCTCTCCTCGTCAGCGTTGGCCAACGGCACACGCCGTGGGCGCTGCTTAACCGGAGCGGCGTCCTCGGTGTTAATAGGGTGTTCTGTCAAATTAAGACCCAGATCCCAATCATCCTTCGAAAAGGTGTCACTGTACTCGACCAATAAGCCAGCCACCATGCTTTTTTCGGCGTCCGTTTTACCCAGCGTTGATCTGGTATACAACCCTGTCAGATGGACAGGGACATCTGTTTCGCTCGCTTTGGGAAACATAACATCCGCAGGAGACGACTGGGAATTCCTTAACTGGACCCTGCGAACCCTTGCTAGGCTTTCCTCGCCTTCGTTTTCCTTCTCTGTTCATACACTTACGACCCTATCGATCCTCTCTGCACGCGCGATCTCAGCTTCTTGCTTCAGAGCAACATCAGCCGCCTCCGTATTGAGAACCCTTACCTTACAAGTAACGGCTTTATTGATATCTACCAAGGTCGCGCCCATCATGAGATGATACCTGTCTTAAAAGCCATTGGTTGCTTCTATTATGTACTCAGCTCGGCTATGATCGTCATCGCTTTCTCTGCGACCTACGAAAACATCAACCAAAGCCGCAGACTTGGTCGGTACGGTGACGTCTTCTGCGACAATGACCTTTCTGTAACGAGACTCAACTGCCTTCTTAAAACACGGTATTTCTAACCTACCAAGGACAACAACACCCTTACTTAACAGTAAGTCGGCTGGACCATGTTTACTGCCCACTTGGACGTCGTACCCAGCAGCGCCTGGTCCTCTATCTCGGCAACTACAGCATCGCACTGCAGCTCCACGTTGCCCAAGCAAAGATTTAACCGTGCGGTTCCCCAGTCACGGATGGGTGAGCCCCCAGCTCCCATCAACGGAGCGCTCCCCTTCAACACAGGTCTCTTGCACACCGGTATTTGGCTGTTAAAACTATGTGCAATTATCGTCCTTGATGAGCCTGTGTCAGCCATGAAGGCTATCGGCACCCCTTCAACGGAACCCCGTAAGTACACCCCGTTACCCAACTTAAGGTCAAAATCACTATGCCCAAGTTTTGGCATTTTGTCACTGTACTGATTATCTGATTGGTCCTCATTTCCTGTGACAAACGTGTCTAAATGGAACTCTTCTCGGGCGCACGAGAAGGTCCTTGCCCGTTTTAATGCTTCACTTCGTCCTGGCCCTTAGTTGGATATCGCTGTTTCTCCTCGATCCCATTCCTGGATGGGCATTCTCGAGCGTAATGACCTTTGTTATGACATTTATAACACTCCACGTTCAGTCTAACCCCTTTTCTAAACGGGCCGGTTGCTTCTCTATCCTCTAGCTTCTTTAACCGGGCCAGTATCTGGTTTAGTACCTCGTGCTGATCACCTTCAGGTTGCTCGCTCCCTGATGCGTTCAGTCTTCGATTTGGAGCATCCATGCGTTTAATTGGTTTGCTTTCCGGCATTCTGTTTACCTGTTCCACCTGTTCGTGAGTGCCGTCGTCCACTGTACGTCTGGCGTAAGACTTTTAGGACGGTCCTGCTTACACCCGTTCTTTACCTGAATTAGGTTCACTACCTGAAACACGGCCTCCTCTAGATCTTTGGGTTCTTTGTGATATTCGACTTCAAACCTAACGTCTGAATCAAGCAATCCGACCAAGAACTTCCTTTCCAAATCTTCGTTTCGAATCCCACGAGCACGATCTGGGTGTGCCTTATCAAATAAACGCTTCAGTTCAGCTGCATATTCTTTCGCTGTCTCCCCTTGCCTCTGGTTACGTTTACTGAGCTTTGCCGCGAAAGCTTGAGGAGTTTCAATGACCCGGTACCTGGAAGTCAGTTCATTCATTAAATCGCGATAACTCGTGAGAACTCGCTTCGGCAACTGGGTAAAAACGAACTCACTTGCCTGGCCTTCTATCATAGGCAACAAGTTGTCCAGTCTCTCATCGTCCGTCCACCTGTAGCGTGACGCGATAGCGTCAAATTTGGCTCACTGCCCAGTATTCCTTACCTGTGAAGGGGGATTTTCATTTTGCTCAAACCCCTTGTCGCACTATGCATTCCCCTCGAAGCGGAAGTCGAATGCATGTTCTCATTCTGCACTGCGGCCTGCAGCTGGGTTGAGTGCACGTGGTTATCCTCTACTGAGATACACCCACGGGCATGGTATTGGTCGCCCCTTGCCCCAGATACTTCATCTGCACTAAGTTCTCTAATGGGATTACCCACCTCTACGCGTCCAATCATCGGGGGTGCTCCTGGGGTCTGACGCCACGCCAACTCCCACTGTGTTTCCGAGGTGGGAACACACAGCCTATGTTCAGCGGCACTAGTCTTATAATTGAGATTCCTATCCATCGGCGCAGAACCGCGTGACGCTTCGTCCCTACTTCCGTTCTGCTCATCCCATTGGTTATATCCCGTGTTACATACATCGGCGTGCATGCCTGGTTCCTGCCCGTCACACGAGTAGATGGGCCTGTTGTGCATACCATAGTTGAACTCACCTTTTCTACTGCGGTCGCCTGAAACGGGGTTTAAGGCGTGACTTGTCTACCCTTGCCCCTTTATTAGTCTGCCCGCTGGTCTACCTGGTTCATCTAATATCGAGCGGTCATGCCCTTGCGCAGTATCACCTACACTGCTCTCAAAAGCCTGTCTAGCCAGGGCATTGTCATTTATGTCCGGAAGTACGTGCCGATCACCCATACACACCGATGTTTCAGTTGAAACAAGCCTATTCTGAAATAACCCAACGATCCTTGTTAGCTGTTCAATGTTCCGAGACATCCCTTCAATTTTCGCTAACATATAAGCGGATGACGAATGGGAACGACTTCCGGTAGCACTACTAGCCCGATAGGAGAGGTCGGATACGGCATCGACGGTTTCAAGAGACTGGTCCCTTTCGTACGGGCTTTTGATCGAGATAACCCCCTCACTATCGACGTGTTGCAAAGTTGCCATAGTATCGTTATATAATGCCGAATGTGTTTACAAACGCGAAAACAAAAGTCTCTTCGGAAATATAAGTTCTATCACTGAATCTGTTATAAAAAAAACCTGCCGACAACGCCAAAAGTAATGTTAGGACTCAGGTCTTTCCTTTTATCCAAGAAGACGAAAGAACGGTATTGCATAACAGTTTATTGCTTAAAACGTATAACATTTTATTGAACAGAAAAGTTCAACAGCATATTAACGAAATAAAAGCTGAGAGATGAGCATTGTTTTCATTTATGTTCCCTATATTACCTTGTAATCTACGTAAAAGTTAGAATGTTAACATTAGGCATCATGGTTGATATATCAGCATATAAATCATGAACATAAATAAAACTTCAGTCTTTAAAAATGAAAATCTCTTTACTTTACTACACAAACTTCGAGTTAAAGAAATGTACGTGTTATTTTATAGCTCAAACGTTAAAGTAAATTTAATAAAACTTTTTATGCTAACCATCTTATCAGAAATCCGCCTTTTAAATAAATTAAATGATATTTCGTCAGTTTAGAATTTTGAATATCCCTTGGCCGAAAAAGAGCCTTACTTATATACTAAAGGGTGGCCGAAGGCCGAGGCCGGTGGCCGATAGCCGAAGGCCGAGGCCGGTGGCCGATGGCCGAAACAAGTGGCCGATAGCCGTGGCCGTGGCCAAACATACAGAGAATGAGCGCTAAATGTGCCGAAAATATGACGTCACGGCCTATTATGACATCATCAAACAAGCGACTACTTGAATATTCATGTAAATAATGGAATTTTACGGCTACAAAGTATATAAACACTTACATAAACACGGATTTTGAACATCTTGAGAAAAATAAGTGTTATTCTTAAGGAATTTAAACAACAAAAGACTGTGTCAATACAAAAATAGACTGGTTACTTTTCCTTCAGAACGGCTTAAGGACAATGTAAAAACACGTTTTGTAATGTAAAATGTAAGAACATGGATACATGCAAATACATTTTTTTGAATGGGAATTGGAGCGACAGGCCATCCTGGCGTTCATGAACAGATATGGCCTGTCGTGGCAATTCAGGGGCACCAAATAGGTACGACTTAAACTAGTTTTAACAGGTAAGTTAACATTACATATTTATTTAAACAAGATAATGCTGGGGCATTACATTATTGGGCATAGGCGGTTTGGGTTAAGGGCTGTTTATTCCGTCTAAGTTTTTAGCAAAGTTTACGTTTGAAAATGGTTATTTGTGCAATTTGGGATATTATGTGTGCACACTGACTTTTGTACTTGTTAGCACAACAAAACAATGTTTGCAAAAAATACTTTGAGACCTTATAGTCTGCACATAACTTCTTATACTGTTCAAATGTCGATAAGTTCAAACTTCTAAGCGACGGTTCCTGCGTATGGTCCATTGCGAAATAGTTACATTATAGTGCATTTTTTCCGACGTCTCTTCTTTCATGGGCATCCTGAGCGTATTTGAAGAAAAGAAAAGAATCTAAAGGACGCGTATCTTATGCCTACCGTGTCAACCATTCTCAGATTAATGACTTTTAAGATAGTAATTACGAATGCAAATGTTCTAAATATAATGAATGGTGGGATTTGCATAAACTATTATTTTAATAGTATAGCTTTTTTCCATAATACTTATGAAATAAAGGACAAACGGTTAACAACATGTTATGCAGAACGATACTTAAATAAAATTAACACCTTTTGTTTCACAGTTATCATTTAAAAGACGTTTGCAGACTTCGAAGACGATATTGAGTGCCATAAATTATCAACAACATAATGGGGAAGCCTAATGAATGATGACCTTCGGAGTTGTTCATGGCATTCGCTTCGAAGTAAAACCCGTGAAGAAGCAAGATTGCTTACTCTCTTCTTTCCTGTCCCTTGTGATAATAAATTGGGTCACAAAGATCTCGGCGGACCAGAAGCAAAACGGAATCCGTTAGGACGATATGGAAGCAGTCGGACGACCGAAACTTTTCCGAAAATCTTGCTCTTGTGAGAGATCACAAACCCAAGAGCAGCTGCAATAAAATACCAACATCATTGCGGACAATTCAGCTAGACCGGGTAACTGAAAGAGAGGGAATAGCATCGGTAAGGCAAGAACAGCCTTTCATCAGCCAAAGAACATCTGGAGATACAGTGTGATAGGCATCAACTCAAAACTAAGGCTCATGAATTCATATGAAACCAAAACTTAACTACGGAGGAGAGACCTGAGACCCACCGTAACCAACATTAAGACTATCTTCACCGATACCTGCATCAGATAAATCCTTTAGATCCGTTACAAGTCTTCACAACGATTCAATATAATGTGTAATTCAAAATATAAATGTTTTGTTAAGAAACAAGATTTCAAGTGGAAATTATGTAAGCAAAGAAATAAAACATGGCTTCGTGTTGTAAAAAACCCCTGCTTTGAATTAGGAGCTGTTGCACATCACCGGAATTATTACAAACGCAGGTCAGTTAGTTACATTAGATTAAATTTGCTGATCATAGTTTTCGTTAAACCGCTTTTGGTACACGTTTAGTTTTGTGTAAATTGTTTACAAGTATTTTCAAAATGCCTAATTTGTGAGAACCGGCACGTGTGATATTGCATATGTTTCTCTTTTAAGATTATCATATAAAATTATACTAAATATTGCAGTTGTGTAAGTACAGTCATTTAATGACATTTATGAGAAAACACGAATGTATGTGTACGATCGGTCTTATTGGTAGCATGTTAAAGCTGACAGGTCTCATTTGTATTAATGTATGTGCAATTATTATTTGGCATATGTTAATAAGTAAACAATGTCATCGTGATCAAGATTATTACGCAACGTTTATCTACCTGAGGCCGACCAAAAAATATATGTTTAAACAACCATTGTTGCATTATCAAATAGTGCATCTGTACGTTTGATTGCATAAAATAATATACACGGAAATTGATGCATGAATAATGTTGCTTAATCTGTTATGTGCTTGTTTACGAGACTTCTATCTTAACGTTGTCAAATTCAACGAAGCACAGCGAAACCGATATAACTACGTAATAATTCGATACTTAGTGTTTAAGTAAAAACAATATTGTGTTTTAATAGAACATAAGCATGTGACTTTGATTCAGTAAAAATAATGACTAAGATCCGTCATGGTTAATGCGTATTTTAAATGTCTATTTTCATAAAAACATTTAACATCAGCGTTTAATTGCTTTGATTAGTATTGCATATTGTGCCTATTACTTCCCTTTGCTAATGCATGCGTTGTGTAATGTAAATATAGAAATACATAATATTAAACTGACTTTCTGTAAAACTTTATTCATTTAATATTTTAAATTAAAGTGAAAAAACTGTGCGTGCGCTTTGATTTACGAGAACATCTACTAATACATTTATGTTTAATGAACATTTATTAATAAAGTGTGGTACATTTTATATTCAGTAATCTGTTTTAAATCGAGCTAAGAATCACATAAATATCTATACTTCTGAAAGCTACATAAAGGAGACACAATTATATTTGTACATATCCTGTTACAATATAAGAATAGACAAACCGCGCGACAAGTCCGGTATGTTTAACCACATACACGGATATTATTGAAAATTAATTGATGAAAAATCAGGCTATATCTCTCAATTGCATGCTGATGATACTTGATTGGTAAGGTTCCTTCCAATCAAATGCATCTGAATGCATCCAAGTAAATTCTTCATCCGTGTAATGTGAACAAGTACGGAGGCGCGTAAGTGTAGAATTTAACAAAATATGTGACGATACAGAGAAATACTTTTTATTTAGCTTAATATGTTTCAATGTCAGTTTACATTTTTTATTTTATGCTTTCCGGTGGTTTATTGAGAAATATCAGTGAATTAAAACTGATAATTTCACTGTTTCAAACAATGAAAATTATCAGTGAAAATTATCGATAATTTTCACTGTTTATGTTTAATGACGTCAATTTTTTTGACGAAATGACGTCATTTTCCCAGCGAAATTCTTTAGTTAAACTCTTTAACAATGTATATAAACTGTGAAAAAAAGCATAAAATAAAAAGAAAATTTGTTGGGTTCAGTGGATTATCGATTTTAATTTACTCGTGATCATATAAAATATATATTTTCTATGATCACTCGTGAATTAAAATCGATAATCCACCGAATCCAACAAATATCCTCTATATAATTGTAAAATGTTCAAAATCATTGAATCATATGACCGTTGGAATATCTAACACTTTTTCATTGAAATTGTGTAAGATGTAAATACATTATAGTCAAATCACCTAAACTAATATCGATAAAATGAAGCTCATAACTGACATATTCATGACATCTTCACTATAATGCATAATGGTTGCAGTTATGGCGCACCAAACCTCGAACCTAACGAAGCGTTTCTTACTCAAATAAACATTGGTGACACATGCTTCAAATGAAGTAAACATATTTTCGGCATGGAATAAACAAGACCGAATTATCATTTTTAACCACATACATTACTTATTTACGAGCTTTAATTTTGTTTTATCTATACGTTAAAGATTTTGTGGTCTCTATTTGTAAAGTCAAGACATTAACTAAAATAGACTTAAAAAGGTACTGCTTTGTGCGGATGAATAATGCACAATATTGAGTTATTATAACACTCGATGAGGTCGCTTTGTTTTCAACTTGGCGAGAACAGTGTTTGTGAAACTTTAAGACTCTAAAGGATATGAAATAACTGTAGTATCTTATATGCTCCCAGACGGTGCAGCCTGGAATGTAAACAGCTGGGTGGGTTGTGTAAAGATAATAGCGCGTTCTGGATGTGGATGTTGAATGTGTTTAATCGTATATTTCTTGAAAGTGGAATACAATGTATAATGAAATGAGGAGCACATAGGTTGACCAGGCAGCGATTTTCTCATCTAAGTTCTAAGTTTTTACGACACCAAGTCAGGTCTCTTGTTATAAATAGTTTGACCTTTAATAACACACACACTATGCTGACCAACTTATATAAAAATTGTGTTCGAGGATACTATTGCGGTTGTTTTCTACTATGGTTTTATTCCGCTAACCATATTGCATCGGAATTTCTATTCGGTTAGATTAAATAGCAGTTTAAGTATTGGACACATGCATATCGTTACATGTATAGCACTTGTGATTAATTATATATTTGCTTAATGTTACTTGTTATTCATTGTTGTCTGAATAAATATTGACTTTAAGACCGAACATCGACAGCTGTAATGTTTTTAATCACTTCATAAAGAAATTTATACAAGTGGTAAACCATAGATTTTTTTTTAGGTTACCAGTCAATGCTTTGCTTTTTTTTTAAATTATTTAAGTATGAAAGAACATACGAAGAACCGACGATTTGTACATGTGTGCTTCTGAACATATATAGGCATAACATCCAAAACCGTACCTTTTAAATTCTTTATCACCAATTGACAAATGACATACGACTAAACTCGTCTTCAAAATGGCGATGCTGGTAAAATTAATGGTTTTACATATGTCAGCAAGCGTGTTCTTTCATAACCCGGCCTATGCAAAATGTCCTTTTGACGCGTGCTCTATAATACCCCACTCGTGTAAAGCTAATCAAGAGTGCGTAACTGTGGATGATTGTTCAATGATGTGCACGTGTCCATCAGGGCAGTGCGATAATGTGACGTCAACAAACTTCATAACTTCAACACAACCCACTGAGGCAAAGGTAACGTCAACGACAATATCTGGGACAAATTGCTCATGCGTTCACGGTACGTGTGTGAATAACGCCACAACTCCATGTGTCTGCAACCACAACTGGTTTGGTAAAACGTGTAATGTAACATGCAATCAAATTTGTGGAGAAAGTATGTTATGCATTGGTGGTATTGAAAACATGCTATGTATACCAGATGGTGTGAATGACAATCATGAGCCAAAGAACCTTTCAAACCCCGACGTATGTAGTCCGACCTACGTCAAACGACCAGATTCGGAAAGAAGTTGCAGTTTGATTCCACTGAGTTGTGAATTTGGAGTATGCATTGAAATGACGGATACGATTCACTGCAATTGTGACCTTGGGGCTACCGGTCAGCTGTGCGAACAGAGATGCTGTCGAAACTGTGGTGCGCATGGCTCATGTCGTGTCGTGCCTGGATCTGGAATAGAAGAGTGCAACTGCGAGAAGAACTATACCGGCGCGTTTTGTGAAATACCTAACCACATAGCTAACAATTCTTGTAACTGTGTTCATGGCTCATGTAATGATGCGAGAACGTGCATTTGTAACAAAGGATGGACGGGAGCCACGTGCAACATATCCTGTTCGGATCATTGCGGTCAGGGTAGCACTTGTGCAGAAGTCTTTAGCAAAGTAATATGCAACCCAACCAGAAAAGAGACCACGAGCCAGAGTCAGACCACGAGTATCCCGCGCCAGGACGCTTGCAGCTCCGACTACGTCCTTCGACCAGTACAAGAACGGGAATGCATGGGCATATTTAATTGTACATACGGGACCTGTGTTATCCAAGGAGACTTTATGTTGTGTCAATGCGATATTGGTGTATCGCCCGGATATCAGCTATGTGAGCACAAATGTTGCAAGGACTGTGGAAACAACGGGCGGTGCTACTACCACCCTGAGCTAAATGAGATATGTGACTGTGACATTAAATATGCAGGGTCACTGTGTGAGATATACAATCCGCCAGGTACGATTGGGTCTTTATTTACCAGATGATTTCACAACACATGGTAAAAACAGGTATATAATGTCCCAGTCGTGAAATACTTTAACGTGTCTCAGTTGCATTAGAACATAACAGTATTGTGTCAATCGTCTTTGATATATTTAAACTTAATATTCATTTCTATAGTTTGTAATGGATACTATATGGCTGTTCAATGAGGAATCGCTTTTATATAATTAACTTCAAAACAGTATTACCTTATTAAGTAACTCAGATGTTGCTTTTGCATATACCGTTGATATTATCACTGAATTGCAACAGTTCAAACAATGCTGCGTCTAATGACAGTGTATAGCATTACATGTAATTAGTGACTTAATTCCTGTTTTATCTCGTTACTGTTGGTGAAAAAAAAGATTACTTTTATTGTTCTTTTAACCGTGTGTAGCATATTTATACGTGTTTATATTCATGTCAAATTGTACGTTCGATACGTTCACACTACAGTAATCTTACTGACGTGTTTCAAATAACATTATTTTAAAAAGACCATATCACGTGTTTGCATTTCTGGAGCAGATCAGGGATTTAAATTTATAAAAGAAAGTCAAATTGACTTTTTCTTGAAATTTTGCGGATTCAAACTAAATATTGCAAGAGCATCTTCTTAGCGCGGCTATTTTATCATAAACATTTACCTAACAGTTTCAAAATATTGAAATGCAAGCATGACAAATATATACTGAAGTTGATGCTTTTTATTCATATATAGCAATGGTCATCTCAATTATTTGGTATACTGTAACCTAGAATAAAAATTAACTAGATGTATAGACATATGGACGACGGACATGAAAACGTTATCCAATTAGCGTCTAATTAGCATTATTTGCTCTGCTGAGCTAAAATGAATTGCATTAGGCCTAAGACTTTAAAAAAATGACATTCTGATAAAATATTGAAAGCATAATTAAGTATTAAATGTTTGTTTTACACATCCTAAAACTTTCAAAACATTTTAAGGTAGATATAGATGTATTTATATAATAAGATTAAAATATGACACAAGTTGTTAATGCTTCCATTGTGCGTTTGACACACATGGGACACTTTGTTAAATATCTTTATTTGCATAACACGAAAACCCTACGTAAATTTATTATGACAAACATACAATATATACCATGTTATGTGTTCTAAATTCTAATACGTCACTTAGCTGATCATCTCGGTTCTTTATTATTTTAAGCATGATGTTTAAAACATAATCAGTAACAAGAATTGATCTTTTAAGACATTTCTTGCATATATTATTTAGCGGTTCATTTTGGTCAATATTTTTCCAATTCTAAGAATTAATTTTATAATCTCTGATTGTAAATCAATAACCATAAACTAATTATAAACTTAAATATTAATTGACTCTTGCTTAGAAGATCATGTAATTATGTTTAAAAGGCATTTCAAAACTGACTATGATTACCGTACTTTGCAATTCGGTTCTTTTTAAATAATTGGTCACGTTTGCATGAATCCTTTTGAAATGTTACCTATATCGAAAGTAACTCAACGGGCTGCAATTTAAAATGCATGCACAGAGAGTTATACAAGGCAATTATTAGAAGAAATAAATATTGTGATAATTAATCTACAATGCCATTAACACATGCTATAACCCACACCCAATCATTATAAAATATCATATTTATATTATTTACAACTTACATTGCAGATAATTTTAATATTTGGTTATTTGATCGGGACTATCGCAAACTAATTAATTGGGGAGAGTAATTTCATGTTTTAGCCATAAACCGTTTTATTTAGATATCAAAATATATAATAAGTTCAGTACCAACGCAAATGATCGATGCAACTAAGCAGTATCCTGCCAATAATATACTGAATTATTTTTTTGTTATTGTGCTTTTCACATTTAAACATTGATTATAGTGATATAACTGAAATTTAGATTAGATTAACGGCGTCCCACGGTGTCCACTTTGTACATAGATGTTTTTCATAATTGATATGACGCCCTAAACTTATGTTTGTGATTGGTACGTCCGCAAGCAAAATTGTGTTTAACATTCGCTGTACTATTTGTTATCTGATATTTGAAACCTTTAGGCTAACTTTTCACATTTACTTATATCCTAAAATGAATAACATGATTGATATAGCCTTTAATATAATATTTTATCACATGCCATACCCTGTTTCCCATGTAATATAACCATTACATATTTTTTTTTATTACACATGTGTAATACAACATTTTTAAGCGTTTTAATTGGCTTAGTTTTCGTTTATTGACCTAATCGCATTTTGTTATTTTGTTGAAATGACGTTGCAACGTCAGATGACGTCACGAAATGTAAATAACATTCGGGATTTATGATAATGTTTGCGTAGATATTTATTTAATTGGCCCCTTTAAAAGAATGTGATAAAAAAGATCTGACACTCGTTGTCATATCATACCATATTTTATTAAACTCGTCCAGGAACTTCGTTAGTAAGCGAGCGTTTCCTGAACTCGTTTTATAAAATATGGTATGATATGACAACTCGTGCCTAGATCCTATATATTTATAATGTGGTATCATACTTATCAGTGTGTCATGATTTTATTTGTATTTTCCGGGTGAAAGAAAAGGTTACATTATTCCGATTGGCTGAATTTGTGCATACGAACATCCAATAAAATACGTTATACCGAAATGTTGATGAGATTAAAATCAATACGAAGTGGTTTCAATGAATGCGTGAAAAAGAAATAAAAATCATTACATAAATATTTGAAGGTAAACCATTAAACTTATCTTTATCAAGAAAACGTACGAATTTCAGTGAGCATATGAAGTCTGTATATCATTCAAAATGAAATTCAGTTTGCTGTATCATTTGATTTGCAACATTTGCTAAACTTTTAAATGAATCAAAAGTATGTATTGCTACAGTTGATTTAAATTGAAGACCAATGTATCCGTAAACGAAACGTGTTAGAGTAATATACAACTCCTTAAATGAAACATTAAGAACAAATAATATATAAAACATGTTTCCTTACTCTGTTCTATTACAATGTTAATAATGATTTCAGTCGCGTAAAATACTGCACAGTTGGTGCACATTACATACTGCGTTTTCATCACATGATACACAACAACTGTAATTATCTCTGCCCCTTGGAAACATGCCGATATTTAGTTGTTCTATCGCTTACTTATGTACTTACTTATGTAAATGCTATATAAGTTTGGCTGCAACATCGATTAACTACGATTCACCAAGTCTCATAAATCGATGTTGATTGCAATTTTTATATTTGTTTAAGATTTATTTGTGTGCTACAATAGTGTAATACTCAACCCGCATTTGCGCAAAGAATGAAGTTCTGTTTGAAGTCAGTACATATTGTCTAAGATATCTATTTTGAAGTGAATACTATGTTGTTTTTAACGAGTTCCAGATATAGTCATTTTTACTAAGCCCAGATAAAGAAACCAACGTAGAGGAATTGTCTGCTCTTATTTTTCGGCGTAAGCTGTATTAAGCCAGCTTTTCACCCTGACTTGACCTTTGTAAGTGTCCAATAATACTCAAATAAAATTTCCCGCGGCTAGGTACGAATGAATACACTTCATTTATTCCATTGGCTGATTTGAGTATAACACCAGAACATTGGAAACATATCCGCGTCTTTGTAACACTGTTTTACTGCATGAAACAATTTTATCTCTAATGAAAAGGCTCAATAGATAGAACAGTTTTACAATCAATTTTCGACATAAATACAGTTTGTGCGTTCACCTTTTATTTTCAGAGAATTACCAGCGCAAAAGCGTTTATACTAAAGGCTATGTTGTCATATTTAGTACTTACTTGCATTGCATTTCAACCCGCGAGGTTTCGGGTCAAGTCGCGGCCATTTGTGAAAGTCAGAGTTTATATACAGTTCATCACCGGAGTTCGCAGAAGGGGTTGCGATCATTGTGTTACACCGGTCTTACTGACAATAACGCAGTGACTGTAATGCATTGCATTCCAATCCGCAAGGTATCAAGGTCAGTTTGCGGTCAGTTGCAGAAATCTTTATATAAACGCCGTCTCGTAAACTTTGTGCACTTGAAGTCTGTTTTGATCAGAGAGATACTAAATAAAGATATTCGGCGATATTATTGTGGTATGTCAATCATCGATTTTTAATATGGTTTCAACCATGATAAGGACCAATTTTGATAAAATTCATTAGAAATATTTATCCATTTAGACCAGTTTATTAAGCATGAGCACAATAATTCACTATACTATAATTATGCAATTAAATAAGATTCGAGTATTGCCGGCTGACCTATATGCACTCGTTTATTTTCATGTTTCTTGTGTTTTTCTATTATGTAAATATAGATATCTGAGTAATAATATCACATAAAGCAAAATAAGCCACGAAATCTGGCGTAACACCCCGTAATTGATTTGCTTATGATGTAGCTAAGAACTGCGCAGAAAAGAGGCATCCGCTACTTTTTATCTCATAGAGATAACTTTTGATCGTTCATAAACATCGACCACAATCAACGCCGTATATCTTTTTTAAAGATATTTCTTGTTTTAAATATACCAATAACGTTAACATTTTTAGCAATGATCTTCATTTTTGCGAAACGTTTAGTTACAGTTATCAGTACATTTGTAAATAGACTTTGTTGTAACGTGTATACAATACTTTTTAGACAACATATGTATGAATGTATGCATTTAAATTTTCTAGTTAAATCCAACTATCTATTTATCGAATGCGCGTTAAGATATAACCATGGGGAATTGTCTTAAGTTTGTTTATTAAACTATCTAAAACAAACATTTTGCAATTCCATCGACAAACAAAACATGCAACAGTTTGATCAAAAGTTTTTTATTACTTCATGTTCATGTTTACTTTATTTTCTCAGTTGCAAGAGGACAATCTAAGGTATTGTTTATTGAATGACGCATGACTTACTAGTAATTTACAATGTTCACCAGTAAACTAATATACCGAATTGATCAGCTTGCTTAAATGGGATATACAGTTTAATAAACCCAAACACAAAACTTGGGCCCATCACTGGGCTTACGCTGATGGCTTGCCTTTTATAGATTGATTACTCTGATATATGGTTTACCGGGGTCATTTGGCAACTTTGGTAACTTTCTGCTGTTTCTGTTTATAAACCATTGAAACAATGTTTGCGAACACTTTAAATTACTATCGACACAAATGCATAATTAGCTTTTTGAACAGTGTATTTCAAAATATCAATTTGAAAATCTGTAATTCACATATGATAACGCAAGTGCATGTTTTGATCAAGTGGATGGTGTAGATGTTGTTATAACAAATCGTTATATGTGTAGAATTAAAAGATGCGTTATGTGTTTGAAAACTTTGCCACCAGGCCGAATCCAATGTAAAAACTTGAATCACAGAACAGCTGTCTCCGTCATAATTTTAACACATATTGATAGATTTTGAAATAACTTAACAAAATGCAATTTGTTAACCTCAACAAGCAGTGTTTAAAAAGTGTCAACTAAAAAAACCTCAACGTCTCAATTAGGAGTTCAAAGACCGAATTTGGCAAAAAGACATCTTGTTCTCACTGTAAACTCGTCATTCGTCACGATATATTAAAATAACTAAACAAAAATGACAAAAATAAGAAGACGGCATTTCGTGTGTAACATCCGTCTGACTAGCTGAAATGTCAAGGGCAAAATTAGATGTTGAATTGCAATAAAGCAGCTTATACATCCCTGTCAAAAAAGGTTTAAAGTTTAAGCCCGACAACATCAATGCCATTTTAAATCTGTGTTTATGGTGGTTTTTAACATGTGTCTCAATTTCAAGTATTTGATAAGTGATGTTCCCTGAATCTCATGCGAGCGTTTCAGGGAAGTTACGACCCTCTTGTTTTAAATATTAATTGAAAATAGTATATGCTTGATTTATTGTTTGAGTGTTTATGTGTTTGTGTTCTTAGGGGAGGGGGGGGGGGGGGGTTGCTATTAACATAGGTGCAAGCCTTTCTGAATCTAAAGAATAGTGTGTTATACTGCAAAATAACGTACTTATGTAATTGCTGCATTCGCATTATAAATTTTAACAGCGTTACATCGTTATGCATTTACCACAACGCCGGCTGCTATATTTCAGAGCGCTTGGTAGGGTGCGATATATATTTGTGTACACTCCATTGTAAAAGGCAAACATATTCCTAATTTTATCTAAAATCTGCTGTTGAAGTTGTTTGCAATTGAATCTGCATCTTAATATAACTTAATCGAGTAACGTAATAAGTTCTCTAGCGAATCGAACTACTTGCGACGTATACACTCGATAAGAATGTTCATTAGGAATATTACCATCAAGGAGTGAGAAATTTACAATAATGAAATAAAAATAATCTTGTTTGTTAAAAAGACTGACTTACGCTTTATTGTCAATTATATCGATGTATGTATGCCCAGAAATAGGTTTATCTAAATTGTCACGTTTTTCAATAGTGCTTATTTTGAAAAATATTAAAAGCTTAAATAAAGTGCTTATGATAACAAAACAATGATCTTATTAATTTACCTCTTATTTTATAAACACCATTAACTTTAAAATTTGAAAATGAATTAATAAAACATGAGCCAGTTATTCTTAAATCTGTCTTAAGACATTAAAAAAATAGCCGTCTGATATTAAATGAATACTGAAATGTTGATGGTGATGTTTTTTCAGTGAAGTACACAGAAGTGGAGAAAGTGCAATGGTGGTTCTATCTGCTGGCTATATTGATCCCAATCATCGTGATGACGCTGTTTATGTCACTGGTCCTCATGTATCTATGGAAACGGCGCGTCATCGTTGTTCTGAAAGCTGTCAGGTTGTTTCAAGCGTACGAAGATGACGGTAATGAATTGAAACATAATACGAATACATACTATGCTTAAGAAATGACTAGAATTAAACTATTTAAGAAATCAGAGATATAAACGTGTGTAGTTTAATATTGTTGCTGACATCAATATCGTTAATAAATTAGGAAACACTGTTAACATTTGATAATATTAATATAACTATTCATTTTTTTTCTCTGGTAGACGAATGTCAATGTGACGCTTTCATCTCGTTCCGTTCCAATACCCCGGACGAAGATTACGTTATTCATACGTTATTCCCGAAACTAACGCGAGAAATGGGTTTCAACGTGAACGTCCATTATAAAGATTTTATTACGGGAAATGGTAAGACCATCTTTCTTACAGTACAATTTATTATGGGAAGAGCATGTGTGAATGCTTTGTCCATTACCTTGTTAAATATCATGGGCTCTAAGTATTCCACATTGACTTCCAAAATCAATGAGAACGATTCTAACTGTGAAAAAAAGCCATATGAAAATTTATCACATTACTCTCTTTTTTAATTAACTTCTTGTACTACAGTATATGACCGATTAGTTGCTATCCAAAGGCCTTGTATTGTTTATACAAATTACACCAAGTCATAACGTTTGGTAAGGACTCAAGTATTACAATGATTGCATATATATTTGTTCATGATAACGTCCGACATCAAGACTATATTTTAAAACTAAATCACAGATATTTTTGTGGAATGCATTCTGGTAAAGTCTTACGCAGTTCTTTTTTACATAAAGATAATTGTTATTAAAAAATGCAAGACAACTATCCGAGTGTGTATTTTATTAGAGTTTTATTATAATTTATAGCCTTTATGATTGACTTATCCTCGAAATCGTTTTGTTCTTAAAATAATGTAAAGGTAAATTATCATTTTTCGAAGTAAGACGCTATTCTCGTATACACTGTAAATTTGATATATATATTCTAGACCTATTCAAGATTTAATAATGTCAAGTTTCTGTATATTATTACTGTTTATAATCGTGCTTGTACTAAACATACTTGTTCATGGCAAACTTAGCACATAGCTAGCTTTTTTCAGACAGTTTGTCACACAACTTTATCAATGTACGATATGTTCTTAAAACTTAATATTCTAATGTTTTTGTCTTTTTTGTTTTTGGCGATGTAACAACATACGCTTTTTTTACCTAATAATCGCTTTTAAAACTCATTTAATTGTTCCGAATGCATATAAGGAAATGTGTTGAGTTTTGACATAAACTGTATAACGTAAGTATGTGTAATGACAGCCAATAATGCAAAGTTGTTGTATGCATTTCGTTGATGTAAAATGTATTATTTAAAATGCTTGGAAACATTTGTTTCAAAATATACTAGAAATGGCTAATTTCAAACTTCTGAGGGAGCTTTTTAAAATAATATTTCAAATATAGCAACGTAACGTTTTTCAATTTCATTAAAGGTTATAACTGTCGGCCAAGAAAATGCGAAACATGTGCCGTTAATTAGTTTAAGTGAGTCATTCTACGTATGAAATACATATTTCTGGCAATTGGTAAAACAGCATCTACAAATTTGGAATATGTTTAAGAAATACGCTTTTTACTTTAAACGATATTGTGCATTAAGTCGTGCACTGTAATTTATATATTTATTAGAGACCTTGCATCACATCATGTTACGTTCAGCAAATGAAACTTGTTTAGCACATACTCTTCTGAAGTGAATATAAACGATTTGAAAAAAGGAAATATCAAACGTGTCTGTAAAATAAAATGTTAATTAGAGACATAGCGATTGCGTGCTTTAATCCCTATGTGACGGTGATAACTTTAAAACTTTATTTACATAAATAAAATTGCATTATTTTATTTTCAGTTTATTGTATTTTGTATGGCCTAGTTTTCGGTTAAAGAAAATGTAAATCACAGGCCTGGTGTTTGCTAACAAAAATTCCGTTATTGCGGTGAATAATTCGGGGTCTGTCCATTACGCTTATACTTAGATTAAAACGATTAGTAAAATCGTGGAAAAAACAATTGTAGAATGAAATAAAAAACAACATATTTTTTCCATTAGAATTGACATATAACTGATTGTAAACATGTTATGATACTTACTTTCTTTATTATTTAATAAACTATGTATGTTAAAATTCGGATACAGTAAGAGATACGTCCTTCTTAGCAATTTAAGTTACATGTCCATCTTATTGCGGTTAAAAGTACAACTGCTAATGAAAAGCATGACACTTTGGATTATCATACATATGGAAAATAAACAAAGTAGCGTTTACAAACAGTTCGAATCGAAAGACAGTATTTACACTTTTCAAAAGAGTCAAATTACCGGTATATTCTTCCCTCATCATATAAATAAAGGTTACCTGCCTTTACAACTATTTTATGTGACATTTGAATGTATGTTATGTCGGTTTATTCCTAATTTGACGATTGTCAACTTTACTTGGACGTTATTTAACCAGCACACATTTATGTGTCAGTATAATAATAATAAACGTATTTAAACGACTACAAACAGTTCAATACGAATCGATCCGAACTTGCGTCAATCTTCGCCCTTTGTTTTGTGTTACATGCACACACATAAGTCAGGTATACAAAACAAGCTTTGAAATTATACGTGTAGGTCAAATATACCATGTGGAGTGGATTTATCACAGTACGTGCCTATAGTATCATTTAACGCAAAGGATGCAGCTAGTATAATGCCAGCTGAAATATTTGATATCATGTACTGGTTTAACGTTTTTGTAGTTGTCACTAGACGAACAAATGAATCAGGATATTATACAATTTTCTGTAGGATAGCACGACTCCTTCACACGTGCAATTACTCTCAAATAATGTTCTGGTGGTGCGGTTATTAAAGCGTCTTGCCGTTTGTATTGTGGATTTCTATAAGGCTGATTATGTTTGTTTATACCAGAGATCACCAACAACATCATCTACGCCGTTGAGAACAGTCGTCGCACGATCCTGGTCGTCTCACCTCACTATCTCACGAGCAACTTGACCAATATGGAGTGGCACAGCAGAAGGTGCTCGAGCACAAGAACAAGATAATTCTCATTCTTCTGGAAGATATATCGTCGTTCAAAGACACCATAGACCCCAACCTGAAACGAATTCTAGACTCTGGTAGGCTGTGTAGATGTGTACATGATAAACGATACTATAGATTTTATTTGCATACTTTCGTATTTGATGCGATAAAAAATGTACTATAAAAACATTAACTGCATTGGAAAAGTTTGAAAAGTGCGGGGTTAAACTGTGTGAAGGCAATGTTTCGGTTTATTTATCGATGTAATTTGTATATGTAATGCTCGATTATTGTGTTTAAGAATTAACTAGCTAAACATTATATAAAAATATATATTTTAACTATTATAAAATAAAAGTATGTAAGCAAAATAGTTTAATTTAAACATGTCAATGCCCTCGCTTCATAAGCATTATTTATTTCATAGTAGATTTATTTTACTGACAAATTTGTATTTTTTGTGGTTTTGTTTTCAGTAACATACATTGAATGGCCGGGAAACCAGTCTGAAAAGGTCGATAAATTTTGGCAACGAATAAACTTGTCAATGCCAAAGAAGAAGAAACACTCCTCTTCGTACATGAACAGTTCTCTTACAAAATGATGGACTCAGGTCAGCCAAACAATCTGACCAATCAGAAATCAGACTCTTTTAACGAGTCATTTGAACTTGATTCAATTAAACCAAGTTATGACCGAAGTGTTTCAGAAAGAACAGAAGTGTTTCACCATGTAAATGAGGATAATATGTTGGGTCTTGATGAAATGTACAGCATAATAAACGAAGCGTCCACAGATCTGGACGGTAAACATGTACCTGACGAACAAACGCGGGATGTGGATTAACAATGACAGTGATGTTTGCAATAGACCGAAAGCATTGCTAAAATGTGTCGAAAAGAACTGAGAACGAGTATGTCTTCAAATCGATGTTTGAACATTCACCTATATTAACTTTGTGGCAGCTTTAATTATTACTTAATAGTTTATTGAAGGCAGATTAGCAGTTAGGACACGTTAGCATATAGTGGTTAAGGTTTCACTTCACTCATTAGCTGCAGACACGTTATTGTGTTCCAAACGTTGATTTGCCTCATGTGATACAACAGGCTGATACTATATAATGACAATAATACGAATCTCACAATTATATATTGCAAAATTTGATCAATATCATTCGAGTATGACATAAGCTAGATAATGCAATGCATTCCTTTTAATTTTAAATTGTTATCGAATACGTTACACTATATTATGTACCATATCGCAAACACAAAGTTAAATTTTATATTAATTATTTATTATGTATAAAAAAACTTTTTAATAAAAAACAACAACATTTTATTGCAAACCACCATGAATACGTTTGGATGTTTAATGATGAATATTTCTGAAACGTATAACTGTCTGTAGAATAATGCAATAATGGTTTCATCGCTTCTGAATTACGTCATTTGATCAACTTTTACTGTCTCAGCTACATGCTTTTGTCATCGGGTTTATATCGTTCAACTTAATATTTTCTCGCTGACGGGCGTTTCTCGGTCGATTTGTTTTTAAGCTTCGTTGTATATATTTTAAATAATATACGCGTGTATCCATCACGCACCTTTTTATCATTACTTGTATAATTTTCGCTGTAATAAATTTTCGCCTCAATCCATACGGTTATTCTTTTTAGGTATTACATGCATTTTCATTTACATTTATTTTCATAATATATGACAGTCGCATAAATAACCAAGCAATGTTATATGGATCTTTAACACCCAGTATTGCTGCTTCTTCCTGTATTTACACGATTAATTATCTGAAATATTTACTACATGATGCTATATTCTTAAATATGTATAAAAGGAATGCAATACTGCTTGAGCGACTGGAGTTTCACTTTCTATAATAAACTGTTAATTAAAGTTAATGTTGAAAAGTGGTTAATAGTTTATACAGTGACAGGCGAATATGATAGCAATGATAAGATGTTGTGTCTTACGTTTTAATGGCCAAAAGGGTTTGTTTAAACAATCATAAAATGTTTACCATAGTAAATATTTCAACTTCTCAAACTGAAACTGAATATATATGTATAACACGAATCATTTATATAAGTGTAAACCCAGTATTTATATTACGTTTTTCATTTATCATTAAAAAATAATTTTTTATAACCTGTAAATATCCTCCGTGCCGGAAGTACTGTTCTTCACTCCTCTGATTTCTTTTTTTTTTCAACATTATCTTCATCAGTTAATTCAAATTGTTTGAGTGTTAAATTATTTGCATAGCCATATCATTATTTTTTAGGATTGCTATTAAATGTATTGTTAATACTCGTCTTATATATACTCACGTCATAATTGTTTTTGTCAAAAGTCGTATACATGTACTGCATTATAAAAATGTGCATAGCACCCGATTGAAATAAAAGATTTGTAAGCTTCAGCCGTGTTTGTTACTCATAGTAAGTGAAAATAGTCCAGGATTGATATTAAAAAAACACTTAATTTTGAATTTCAGAAAATAAAATTTTTCATCTCTTATATGCCTTATTATATTTTATCGTGTTAGGTTCAATATTAGAAACTTTGATATAAAGTTTTCAACATAAATGTTATATGTTATTATTTGTTATTACATTAAAGACTCGAATATCTATTATACGATATTGGATGTAATAGATATATGACTCATACGTCATTTACAAAACAGTTTGTTAAGTAACCCTTGTAGGTGATTAGTAATAATATCTCGTTTCTAAAACATTTTTCAGCATTGTCCTCGTCATCGTTGTCCCTAAATTTTGTATTCTTATAAAGCCTGACCGAAATCTATTGGAAGTATGCATGTAAAGTGTTTAATATTTTTGTTGCAATAATTATTGAAGTTTTGTGCACAGGATTTTATGTTTTGTTGTTTAATGTTGTCTTTATGATACAAACATTTAATAATATACCCATGTCTCATTGAGAATGTATCATTGATCGAAATACCCATAAATCTTGTGGAGTCATAAAGTTTATTTACCACACAATAATTATAAGCTGTTGGCTCGTGATGAAAATTTGCTGAAGTGTCAAATTCCGGTTAATAAAACAGCAACAACATTATTTTTATTAGTGGATTTTATTATCTTGTTAACATGACTGCCAAAACACTCATTTAGTTCATCTGGATCTATGTAAGTAGTTAAAAACTGTGTTTTCTTACCAAATATAAACGAATTATTTAATGATATTGATTAATAACTACGATAGATAACTACAGAACATATCATAATGATGCTGTTGATTACGATATTACATTATTATGTTGTTGTAGCTGTCATCATCCTCACCATGTTCATCCTCATCATCTTCCTTCTAATCACTCTCCTCTTCTTCATCATCACCATGAACAACGTATAAATCCTATGAAACCAAATCATCATCTAAACAAAAAAGAAAACAAAGTTTTTACCCGACTATACAAATGAGTAAATTTAAATTGCTCTTATAGTCAATGCAATATTATTTCAATATAAACCAAAAGCGTTTTATTTCGTCAATAGTTTTTATAAATTTGCTTGTTTTAACATAAATTTGTTCGTTTAAAAAACATGATACTTCTGTTCAAAATTTAGAAGTTACGATGTATAATTAAAGTGATCATACAATTCGAAGGTTTATGGAACGAAACAAATGCAATTAAAGTATGCTTTTTGTGTTCAATGCATAACTATCGTATCTGATACGGATAGGTTTGGTAAATATGATAATAATCACTTTCCACTCAATCGATATGATTTTTAAGGGTTGTTTAATGCAGAAAAAACACACTCATACATGACATAAACAACGCATACTTTGCAAAAAGGAGAAATATTTTCAAAAATAGAAAAGTATAAATGGAAAGACGCCCACAAACAAATTTTCCTGAGAGTATTTGAAAACAATTTTAACTTACATCATTCGCAAATATTGGAAGCAATCGCGTCTACGGATATAGACGACGCGATCGATACAATATAAACTTGTGCAAATACGCTGCGTCCGATATGAAGGTTTATTATAGAACACAGTTTCTTAATATTAATGACACTTCAGCAAATCAGCCATGGTGGGAAAGGGAATGTAAAGCGAAAGCGGCTAAACAAACGAAGTACGAAGCACTACGAAAATTCCGTTTAAGTCATGATGTATCGGACTATCAACACTATGTAACACTCCGTAGAGAGTTTAAAAATATGTGCTCGGTCAAAAAACAAGTGTTTCAAACGACGAAAAGAAACGAATTGGTTTAAGCGCGTTCTTAATCAAAGTTGTTCTGGAAATTAATAAAAAGTAGTCAAGACGAACAACACAGATTCTTGGTATAAAGATCCATGTGCATGGTATGCTTATTTCAAGGGTCTTCTTGTAAAAGACAATCAACCAAGTCTAATTGATATAAATTTGGAAGGTAACGAAACTGAAGATGATCAAGATCAATTTTTAAACTCAGAAATCACGAACGAAGAAATAACGCAAGGTATTTAAATACTCAAAGAAGGTAAATCGCAAGGGACCGATGGCTATTGGGGCTGAATTTTATAAAAGTTACGATGAATATGATAAAACCTATCTTCGAGATTTATTTAATCAGATTCTTTATACTGGTCATTTTCCAAATACTTGGCAGGGATATTATGATTGTGCCTATTTATAAGGCAGGCGCTACAGACTACCCCTCTAATTATAGAGATATATCACTAATTAATATAATGTATACAATATTTTCCAACAGTGTATATAACATATTATGCAAATGGTCAGATTTTGATAATAAAATAGACGAATCGCAAGCCATTTTTAGCAACGGATATTCAACCATCGACAATGTATTTACTCTTCAAAGTATGGTTCAAAAATATACGTGTAGACCTGGTGGTAGGTTTTATGTTTTATACGTGGACTTCCAAAAAGCATTTGATAGTTTGATTCTTCATAATCTATTTACAACTATGTGTTAAAATGTTGTCAGAGGGAAGCTTGTTCACGTATTAAAATCCATGTATTCAAATTGACGCGGATGTATACGGGTCAATAATAATAACGTTACGTAAAACATTAATTGTATCATCGGCAATAGGCAAGGGGACGTAACCAGTACAATTATTTTTAATTTGTACATAAACGAGTTGTATACCTTTCTAAAATCTAAAGGTTATAGGAATATTATTATCACCGGAGACATTTCAGACATAATTTGCATTCTTTTTGCCGATGACCTTGCGAGCTGCGCTGATACTGCAATCGAGCTACAGTCACAATTGAACTCAATATTGGAATTGTGTGAGCATACAGGTATGTCAATTAATCGACAATTATTTTTTTAGAAACGGAGGTCCGCTAAGATCATACGAACATTGGGTCTATCAATATAATCCGGTAAATGTCACATCTGTATATAAATATATGGGTCTTCTTTTTACGCCTAAACTATCATGGACTATCAAAACAAAAACTTGCACCTCAGGCCCAAAAATCTATTTTTTTGCTATTAAATCATATCGAAGAAACTTTGTATACTTTTCAAATACAGACTATTTTAAATTGTTTGATTCAATGGTAAAAAAGATGCTTACATATGGTTCCGAGATATATGGAATATAATTCTCAGACATTCTTGAAAAAATACAAATAGAGTATTGTAGATATTTTCTTGGTGTAAATAAATCTGTAAATGATAGCATGATACAAGGAAAATGTGGTAGATTACCGCTTTGTATAGAACATCGTGTAAAATGTGTTAAATATTGGTTTAAATTGGATAAGTATGACAGCGGATCGATATCATAGAAATTGCTATACTATATTGAAGCGGCACGACGAAATCGGAAGAACTAATTCGGTAACATCTGTTAAAACATTTTGTACCGATATGGATTTAATTTTGTTTGGATAAGTCAAGAGATAGGAAATGTGGAATTATTTTAAATGTCATTTAAACAAATGTTCATTGCTTATAAAACTCAAAACTAGCTTGAAACTCTAGGAAATTCATTAAGATGTGATACCTACAAACACTTCAAATCTATGTTAAACCCAGACAAATATTTGTATATTGATATACACTTTTATGTTCCAAAGTCATTTGCTAGATTTCGTTGTTTAAGTCATAAATTAGCAATTGAAACTGGTCGACATTAAGGAATTTCTAGAAAACACCGATTATGTACATATTGTTTAGTCTCTTTTAATAATATATGTATGGAAGATGAGTTTCATGTATTTTTTAAATGTCCAAAATTTAGAAAGGCGAATGTATATCTTTTCATGGTACAATGGCGAAAAAAATCCGTAATGTTTGCAATCTAATGTATATTTCTGATGAAAGAAAACTAAAAAGCATAGCCGTTTTTGTAAACGAAATAATGAAAAAGAACGATGTAGATCAAAATTGATGTAAAACATTGATGTATCACAACTCATAAATTATATGTTGTTACTTATATATTCGGTGTTTTAGGCCTTTATCTACAAATAAACATTTGTCTTGTCTTGTCATGTCATCTGTAAACCGTGGTAAATTGGAAATACCAAGCAACTCTCTAAATTTCTGTATTTCTATTTCAGACAATTCATTTGTCTGCTTAATAACAGTTGCGTTTGACAATATATTGTTGTTTATCGGAGACAGACTGTTTATGTTTTGTTTAGCATTTTAAACAAGGTGGCCCTTTCTGTGGTACTACTGTACAACTGATTTAATGTTTTTTCATTAAACAATTGCATTTCCTTGTCCGATTATCCGTCAAACGAACCAGCTGACTTGTCTGGATGTAACACGTCTTCGTGAAGTTTGGAGCTCGAGTTCTAGTTTGACTTGAAAAAATATTAACATAACTAATTAACTATCTTAATAATAAAATAAATTAATAAAAACAACGGGGACTACGTCTAAGTTTGCGCCACAATTTTTCGTGCTTATATCGTCCCATTCTTCATTTTCTTGGTCATAGTTCGACTGTCAGAAACAAACGAAAAATGTGCTGTGTGCCTCCAGTGTACTTCTGTTTGGATAACTTTGGGTAGACTCGATTTTTCCCCAAATTAATCGATTAGTTTGAACTCGGAATACAATTCAATGGTATACATGTGAGGCCGAATGCATTACAAAAAAATAAATGTTCACATCAGCAAGCATATGGGTGTCAATCCTACTTAATGTCTGACTGTGGCCTATTTTTACACGCTATGAGATCGTATCGACTATCTAAAACATAAATAGTGATCTTAGAACATTAGCAAATATAACGTACGTAAGTTAATTATTAATAGGACACAATTGTCGGTATTGACAGATTTATGTATAACGAGTGTTCTTGCTTACATATTATCTAAAAACCTCGTTGATTGTGCATGCATAATTCATACCAATATACAAGAATGAGCACAGTGTTGGTTTTTGAAAACAGGTTCATTTATTTAACTTGAGTTGATATTCTTTGATTCGTTATATGTTTTAAGTTATTACACATATTTAAATAAAGCGATCAACACTTATGGTAAAGTAATACACTTTCCGGTGAAACTTGCTATTTTTGCCATGTTAAAATCAACCACGGGAAGTACTGAAATCAAACACATTTAAACCAAATGTAATTATAAGATTATACATTCTGAAAAAAAAAAGTTAATATATTACGATGACAAAAAGGCCACAATGTATCTGATGTTGGCTCTTTCGCAAACTATATCCAACTTTTAATGCAGCCCCGCGGATGTTTTCCATCAAAATCTATGATAAGATTGAGGATTGAATTAAATAAGAAAATTGGGCAATTTGAAATATCCCATTGAACAAAAACCTATGGTTCGTTGTACCACAGGAGTTTAAATTCTATCCATAAAGCTTATCCAATGGCTAAATATTTAAAAAAAAATAAACTTATACTATATAGGGCTTTATGTTTTTATTATTTAGTCATTGGATTAGCTTTATGGATAGAATTTCAAACTCCTGTGGTTGTACTTGCTAAGTAATTGGTTCGAACGACTCGGGAATAATGCTATTGTATAAGTTCTCTTCCAACGGATTACTTCCAATAATGACCATCATCAATTTTCAAAGCTAGGCTAAAAGTTCGCTTTTTACGTCGTCACAGTTCAATTTACCACCATGTTGGCGTAAGAAGACATCAAATATTTATCAATACTAACAAATATCTAAACCAAACATGCATGCATATACATTGCGTTCAATATTACTACAATATGCTTCCATACTTCATGAAAACGCAGCGATATTTGTTAAGATTTAAAACCGACATATGTTCAATTAAAGAAGTGTCTATTATAATAGGTATTGTAATACGCATGCTAATTTTGGTAAATATAAACACATATGTGTAAGCAGTCCTGTGCAAATAAGCTCAATAGGAACCATAACTTAAGCAGACACTCATTCACAAATAAAATACAAGTATATGTAATTCCGTACCTTCAAGTTATCTAAAAGGTTGTTCCTTTTTACAAATTTGAAGTGTGTTGTATTTTATGTATGAGTGTTTTGTTTTTCCTGTACTAAAAACAACTTTCTAATTGTTTAAAGGCAACTCGTCATTCACAATAAGATCTCTATAAACTATCCATGTAATTTATTTTTCCGTCGTGAATAACACTGTATACTCTATTTATGACGTGGCTTTTCACATTTGTTGACTTAAAGATCATGTCGATTGAGTGCGTAGTATGTATTATCGTTTTTATCAAACATACCAATACCAGATACGACAGTTTTGCACTAAACGCAAGATGCATACTTAATTACATATGATTCATTCCAAAACTCTTCGTTGTATTCGTAGTGTATGATCACTATAATTTTAATGCAACACTATAGAACTGCGATTTTGGTATCATTTATATAATATTCCATTGACTTTATTGAAATTTGCGCATTGTGTATCAAAGGGTAAAAAATCTATTTCCTCTTGTTTTGAGAATAATATGGGTTACTAGAATATATAACTGTTTTCATGATGATGATAATGATGAAGAGGGGAAGGAGCAGACAGAAGATTATAAGGATAATGAAAATGCTGAGGACGATTACAGCTACAACAACATAATCGTGGTCAATATAATAATCAACACCATCGGTATGAGTTGTTTAAGAATTATCTATACAAGATATTCGTCAATAACATTAAATAATTCGTTTACATTTGGTATCACACTGTATTTAACTATTTACATAGATCAGGCTTTACTAAATGAGTGGTTTGGCAAAAATATTAAGAAAATAATAACATCCACGAATAAAATGAATACTGCTGCTGTTTTATTTACCGGATATTGACACTTAAGCACGAGCAAACAGCGTTACAATTGTTTGCTGGTGTTGAATCTTTATTACTCCATCCGAATTATGGGCATTTCGATAAATGAAACATTATGGTGTCGAACGTTGCGGATATATTTTGTTAATGTTTGTAAAATAAAAACAATAGTAAACATAAATAAACCCTTTAAAGTGACTTGTGCACAAATGTTCATATATGTATTAAGAATTGTTGACACTGAACGTGTCAACGTGTATAAGATTTTGTTCATGCTTTATTAGAATACAAGCAGTCTTTAAATACAGACACAGCAATCAGGAAAAAATACTGAAATGTGTTTCTGAATAGAGATATAATAAGCAGTCACCTTCAAGGATTACTTCACAAAACTGCTTCGTAAAATATTTATTTATTTCATTTATTCATTACACACAATATCTTATAATTTGTATTCAAGTCTTTAATTTAGTCATAAATAACCATATATCACGTTGTCTTCGAAAATTTAAATAAAAGTTTCTTATTATAAACTGAAGATTATAGATGTACATTTATATTTGTTTAAAGTCAAAAATAAGGTTAAGCTGTTCTCTTTTCAATATCTTAGAAGAATAAACATGGCTAAGCTAACATTGTTATGTAAGCATACTACTTTTAACAAAAACAATTATGTCGTTTATATAACACAATACATTTAATGTTCATCCTAAAAAATATCGACATGGCTATGAACATAATTTTAGCCTCAAACAATTTAAACTAACTAAAAATAATGTCGAAAATAAAATCAGAGGAATAAATAACAGTACTTGTGGCACATATGATATATACAGTTATAGAACATTTTTTGTAATAATAAATGAAAAACGTATTTCAAAAACTGGGTTTACACTTATAAATTATAACGATTCGTTTGATAAATATATATACGGTATCAGCTTGTAAAATATAAAGCATTGACTATGGCATACATTTAGCAATTGTTAATACAAACATTTTGGCCATTTAAACGAAAGACTCAGAATCATATTATTGCTTTAATATTCGACTGTATCAACTATTAACCGTTTTTCAACATTCATTAAACAATGTATCGTGCATTATTATACAATGTATAAATTGGTTAAGAAATGTTAAGCATTGTACGTTGAAACGTTATTATTGTAAATTCTGTCGAAATCGAAATTCTAACACTTATCCAAAATTAAAGAAAAAACAAATTACTAATTGAATTTACAGGAACTATATACTATATGCTTATAATTTGAATATTTTGCAAACATACAGCCCATACATAGATTCATGATCCAGATACATTGGCATTATCTTAATTAGAACATACTATGTTTGAAACTTTGATTCTGTAGAGCAGCGGTATTTACAACGGCATACACATCTCAAATGCATGCCTTTAATTCTCAATATATTTTCATAGTCGAATATCATTGACTTCATTTCGTAATAACGTAAACGTGAGATTCTGAAATTGTATTTTTTATAATATAAAATCAGCGTTTTGTTATACATATGGCTAACCAACGTTTGGAATATAAGAACGATTCTGCATTCAAAGTGTGTATTGAATCCATGCCCTTAATAGGACTACACGATGATAATTTTGATATTGCTACAATTCATGATAAAGTCATCATATATCTAACCACCATAGGTTTACGTGTCTTACTGATATGCTACATGTTTAAGACGTAAAAATTATCACACACAAAAATAAATATAAGGCCATATTTAAACATCGCTTTTGAAGATGTTATCGTTTTCGATTCGTTTAGCCGCATTTTCCAATGTTTTCGGTCCTCTGCCATCATTTCTTTCCTTAATCTCATTACGCGTGTGTTTGTCAGACACATGCGTAACGTCCAGTTCATCAGGACCAAGTATCTCTTCCTCATTTACAATGTTACACTCCTGTACATTCTGGAACACTGTTGTCATACCTTGGTGTCATTAAATCAAGTTCAAATGAGTTGTTGAAATTTTCTGAATTCTCATTTGTCAAATTTATCGGCTGACTGAGTCCACCATTTTGAACAGAACTTCTCATGTAACAGGAGGCTTGTTTCTTCAATTTTGGCATTGACAGATTTATTCGTTGCCAAAACGTATCGACCTTTTTAGACTGGTCTCCTGGCCATTCAATGTATGTTACTGAAAACAAACCCGAGAAAGAATACAATGTTTTCAGGAGGTATTATTATATTATTATAGAAAAAAATCAGCTGTATGAACAAGTAGTGAGATATAGAAGTAAGTCAATAACAATAAACCGAGGCAAATCCATTACCGTAGTGCAAATTTAATCCCATACCATTCCACTGAACTGACTATTTAGGGAACATTTTCATTGCGTACATTCCGAAAGAAAATCTACACAACCTACCAGAGTCTAGAATACTTTTCAGGTTGGGGTCAATGGTGTCTTTGTACGACGAGATATCTTCCAGAAGAATGGGGATTATCTTATTTTTGCACTCAAGCATTTTCTGTTGTGCCAACTGCCACTCCATCTTGGTGAAGTTGCTCGCGAGATAGTGAGGGGAGATGACAAGGATCGTGCGACGACTGTTCTCTACGGCGTATATGATGTTGTTGGTGATTTCTGGTATAAAAAAAAGAATTTTGCTTACTTGAATTAGCCACCCATTTAGGATATTAATTGCAAGTTTCAAACGGGTATTGTTTTCCTTTGCGAAAACAAAATGCTGCGAGCTAACTTGATTCAGTAATTTTTCCCTTGCCAATTTCAAACCCCTAAATCAGTATATTATATCGATCCTGAAAACGGACATTCAACCTGCTTGATTGGTGAGTCAGATAATACAATACATAGTTACTGTAAGTTGCTGTAACACAGTTCATGTGGAGTATTTCGCAAACGAAATATGTTTTTGTATTATGGACTACTATTTGAATGTATAATAAAATAATATGTAAAAGATTATCCTTAGCTTGGATTAATTCGTATTGAACTGTTTGTAGTCATACTGCTACTTTTGTGAGTATTATATTGACCCATTGATGTCCGCAGGTGAATTAAAATACTACTTAGAGTGAACATATTCAAATAAAGAGTAAAAGCATTTTCTAATAAACTTGTTTGATAGCCGTTAAAACTTCATTTATGAAATGTGAACAAGTGATACGTTTATGATTTTGCGGACTCTCTTAGAAGTGTAAATACTCACTTCCCTTGCAAACTGTTGGTAAATTTCATTTAATTTAAGAACACGTTTTTTCGTTCGCCGCAAAAATATACTTTTCGATAGTGTTAGACCGTATACACTGACCTAAACACATTGATTCTATCAATGATATTTTAACGTTACACTGAATGCTCAATAAGTGGCAATGTGGCCGAACGCTTATGACATATAATAAATAGTATTCTTGATTTACAAATGGCGAGACATATGTATTTCTTACGTGGAATGCCTTTTTGAGAAACAATGAACGAAGTATGTTAGGCAGGATTTAGCAGAGATGTATGACCTTAAATTACAATTGAACGCTGTTCGCAGTTGAATTCCATATGTCACATTTATAAGCTCCGTCAGACAGGGGGGCATGCGTATACGGGAGCTTACCGCGTTTAAGTAAGAAAGTTGGAACAAAACTTCAAAGATGGCGTCGTTTATTGTGTTTTCTTGAAGGAAGAGAGGATATTTTCACCCGGTAAGCCACTTTGTATCTGTAATTATTTTAAATGAATACGCCCTTCCGGCTCTCCAGTGTTTGTGCTTCCCTCGGTTTTTTGTTTCAAGATCGTAGACGTCGGAATAAAAAAAGTTATTGAAGGAAAACCGTCCACAAATTTACCAGTGATATGAATGTTTTAAAGAACGTTTCATCTGTTTAAATGTATACCTCTTTCATACTTTTCAAAGATACGAAACTTCAAGCTGCATTACAAAAGATGAAACATGACTTGTATTGTTATAAACTGCGACATTATATGTGGGGAGCTTCACTTTTTTGCAATATACATGTACTATTAAGCAGCATAGCGCCCTTTTTGGAAGGGATATTATGTTCTGATGTTATGTAATCGACTTACCGGTTCGGAATCCATTCTTAACTACATTGTAATTGGCGGGTGCACACAGCAGCGGATAATATGCAGGCAGGTCAAAAATAGATTTTACATCCGGTGATGCTGGTTTTGACACCCGACGCATATATACATTTATGAATGAAAGGTTTCATGAACGTTAACGTCGCTCTTGGTTACCAGAAAAATTCCCACGAAAGGATTTCAACCGTCATTGTTTACAATATATTAAGTGCACAAGTACTGGTATTGGTATAGCGTTTTAAAGGTGCGTGTGCCGGGAAAACAGGGCTTTATGTAAAAAAAATTCAGCGCTATAATATTTATATCAAATCTGTATGAAAAAATGTCGGCGAACATTAATCCGGTGTTAATTTTTGAAAATATTGAGGCGTTCATAAATTTTGGATATAAAATGGAGCATTAAACGTCATATTAAAAAAACACCGGGCGTATTGCATATTAGTTCGGAGACATGACATTATTTCGAAAGAAAGCAATAAGAGGTTCAATTCTGTATGAGCAAGTCTCGCTGCGCACGATTACGCTCTTACTTCTCGTATATATTTGACTCTTATGAATCTTGGCAAATACCTAGTGTTTTATTTTGCTTGTCCACAATACTTTTATAATTATGGTCTCACCGTTTCCCGGAATGAAATCTTTATAATGGACGTTCACGTTGAAACCCATTTTTCGAGTTAGTTTTGGGAATAACGTTTGGATGACGTAATCTTCGTCCGGGGTATTGGAGCGGTACGAGATGAAAGCGTCCCATTGACGTTCGTCTGTAAGAGAAATAAAAACAGATAAAGCTACATATGTTTTATTTCAAGAAAGCGGGAAGAGACGCTTGATATTCTCAAATCCTAAACAACGTTTCCAGATGTATGTACAGTCTTTACACCAAAAACAAGTTACATGCAGCTAGACAATATAACATCTATACTTTCTAAGATGTCCAGTTTCAGATAATTACCGTCATCATCGTACGCTTGAAACAACCTGACAGCTTTCAGAACAACGATGACGCGCCTTTTCCATAGATACATGAGGAACAGTGACGTAAGCAGCGTCATCACGAGGATTGGGATCAGGGTGACAAGCAGATAGAACCACCACTGTACCTTCTCCCCTTCTGAAGAAAAACACCAATAACACTTGTAATGTTTTCACAAAGATTTATTTGGCACACAATTGATAAACGTTAAAAAAAAAATTATTAATCCTGTGTAAACAGGCTTTAAACCTTTCCATCAATCGCTTCCATAATGTAGCAAAATTGCGCAACGCTTATTCGAGACTCTTAAAGTATGTGCGCGAGATCTTGATTCATCTAACAAATTTATGTGTGAGTAAAGTATCAACTATATTATGCAAGCAGAAGAGTAAATGTTATTAGACCAACCAAAAAAATGGCTGTAATGGACAACCCGACCTCTCCACCTCACGCAGAAATACAAGTACTTTAGGGCATACATGTATTTTTTTTAAACATTCACACAATAGGCATATACAATTGCGGTCGTATTCACGTGGAATCTCTTTATAAAGCTATTAATGTTATCTTTCTGTGGGAGGAGTAAACTTGTGTTCTAAATGCAACAATACGTAAACACGTTTTACACTTTTATTGCAATGCACATTAGTTTCGTTCTGAATTGTGTGCTGCTAGAAAAGCGCGCAATCTGCATAGTGTAAGTACAACATTCCGCTTGCCTTCGAAATGGTGGCAGTTTTCTTTCAAATATTGGCAACATGTTGACCAAGCGGTGGTAGATTGATTGTTTGCTTGTCGGCCTTCACAATTTTCGAAATGCCTATACAAACGTGCTTGCATCGTGTTACACGCTTTTAAGTTTCAACGATACTAGATAGTTGACACCATTTGGACGTCACATTTTACATGGAGCTTTGAAATACGGGAAAGAGGTTCATTTCTCCAAATGTAACTATTTCCACAATGCCGGTGGAATGACAGTAATGTTTTACATTGAAAACTGAATAAAGGTCAACCTCATAATTTTTAAACACAGTTTTAAAATTGAAGAAATACATGCGTACGCATTCACGCAACATCTCCATTTCATTTGTTTAAAATGATAATGAATTATCTTATCTGAAATTCCACGTATCCACAAATATGAGCATGAGCTCATAAATACTCCTGGGTTAAAAGTTATGGGTAATAAATGGGTAAAATGGGTAAAAAAAAACTCAATTTACTAACAACATGCGATGCACATGATAATAACTTTTGACCCAGGGGACAGATAAAAATTCACCATCGCACATATGCTCATAGCTACCATGTTTGTTAGTTTCAAGGCTCTAGTGCTAATAGTGTAGGATGAGAAAGTGACCGATGGGGGTTGAGGTGGGTTTTGTTTTAACATCACTTCTTCATTTGTTCACCAATTGACCTCAAATTATTACTATCTCCTATGACAAAACGGTCATCTCGACCATCCATGTCAATATTACACACCCCAGGCCCATTGATAAAGGTAAAGGCAGCTTGGTTTCCGTCCTCTTTCAAATTTATCGAAAGGTCAACGGGTACTATTTCCCCGTATCCCCATTTTTTGTGTACCCAAAATTGTTCGTACTCATTTTTTTCGTACCTAGTTAATTTGTGTACCCACATTTTTGTTCGTACCCTAATTTTGTTCGTATCCCAATTTCCCCGTACCCCAAAATTTTGTTTCGTACTCAATTTGTTTTTCGTAGCCAACTTTTTTTGTACCCACATTTTATTTCGTACTCAACTTTTTTTTCCTAACCAAATTGTTTTCGTACCCAAAACTTTCGTTCCCACATACACAATAGTGGTGATGTAGATAGACTTAAATCGATTCTTTTATATCCATCTTCTTCAAGGCATCTTCACACCAGTACTATCTGTATTTTGATTCTTATTTTTCATTGATTATCCGCATGCTCTTAATTTGAGCGGAGGGATTATGTGGTTGTCTCCGCCGTCTGTATGTCCGTCCGTCATGGCCACTATCTCCTCTTACACAATTAGCACTAGAACCTTGAAACTTAAACTTATGGTAGCTATGAGCATATGTGCGACAGTGCACTATTTGGAATTTTGATCTGACCCCCGGGTCAAAAGTTAGGGGGGTTGTGATGGAGCCGGGTCAGAGATTTTCACTCATTTTTTTAGGTTATTTTACATTCACTTCTTAATTTCTACACCGTTTCATTTCTTATTGATACTGAACGTCTCTTTTGACGAAACGGTCAATCTCAACTATGCATGGCCTCATTACCAACCATCGGGCGCCCCGCCCACCCAAAATTTTGTTTTAACATAACTTTTTCATTTATTCACCAATTGAATTCAAATACATACTGGACATCTCTTATAAAAACATGGTTTATCTCGACCATCCATGTCCAAATTACCCACCCCGAGGCCCCACCAACATAGGCCTTGCCCAACCACAATTGCCTTTTAATATAACATCTATGCAACGTGGAGATACGCGTCGGCCTCTGCTGCGCCATTTCTAGTTTTGATTATGATTTACTGTATTAAAAAACTATTTAAATATTATAAATACAATTACTTTTGTTTTAAAATGTTTCGCAAAAACATCTATCGACCCAAGTTCCGTGTGATTAGTCAAAATATCATTACACGAGATTTTTTTTAAAGGATTAAATTACTAAAGCATAGGAAAAATTAGAAAACATACACTAAATAATGCAAGTCTAAAAAAGGCAATTGGATTCTTTTCGTGAGGTAACGTTTATATGTTAATACTAACGTATAACAGGTTTGCTTATATTTCTTGAAAGTGCATATAGAACTTGCATTGATGAAATTGCGTTTTCATGTAATATCCTTTAAGACAATTTTGATTGATAACACCACTAGATTTTGATAACTGATTGATCGAATCGCACAAAAAACAAGAAGTGTCAATTCTTAAATTTTATACAGCAATCATGTGAACTGTAACCATGACTTATAACGAATGTTTAAGGTACGTCCGTCATTTTTTAAGTGAAACATGGTGGATCACTTTTAAGATTCTGAAAATACAATAAGCTGCTTTATTACCAGTACGTTTATTCCAATACTTTCTTGTATTACGTCTTTAAGCTTCATAATAAATCTTATGTGATACGGCACCTATTAACCAACTAACCACACATCCATTCATTCGGTTCATGAAGATTGGGAGATAATAATTGTACCCAGTATATGTCTAAGGGGAATTCATGTAATACATAATTATAAAATATTATATTCTTTAACACATTAAGTCCGTTTATTTTATGCTTAAAAAAACATTTTTGTATTTTTTGCCATCCAGGACAATCCGAGTCCCTATTTGGCGCACCGATATGTCATAACATGTATGTTAAGGAGGCTATACCGTATGCTATAATAAACATTCAATGCAGAGTAGTCGCCCATAGTTGCATTGGGGTTCACCATGGAAAAGCCAATCATCTAAAAAAATAGCAGCGTTAAAACAATTTAAATTTTCGATAATTGTCGCTGTTAATTTACACTGTTTGAAACAGTGAATTATCCGTTTCAATTTACTGATATTTCTCTTTCAACCACAGGAAAGCATAACATAAAGACGTATAATTATATAAGGGTTCGATGTTCGAAAATGAGAAATTTACTGGAATCATTCGGCAATGACCCGGTGATAAAACACAAGTAAAATATTAATGCAGACAGAGTTATAATAGGCTATACCGTATGTTATTATAAACATCCAATGCAGAGTAGTCGCTGTTAGTAGAGTTGGGGATCACCATGGGGAAACCAAGCATATCTAAAAATAGCTGCGGTACAACAATTAAAATTATCGATAATTGTCACTGTTAATTTTCACTGTTTTAAACAGTGAATTATCCGTTTTAGTTCACTGATATTTCTCTATCAAACCCAGGAAAGCATAATATAAAGTTTTATTATTATGTAAGGGTTGGATGTTCGAAAATGAGAAATTGACTGGAATCATTCGGCAATGACCCAGTGTAAAAACACAAGTAAAAAACTAATGCAGGCAGAGTTATGCATGCAGTTTTTCTTTAGTTCTTTAAATAATCTCCTAATCATTGACATAGAAAAACGTGTTTGTCATGGACAACTGAGCAATAATAATAGCCCTAACAGTATTGCAGTAATACGATATATTTTCATGTTGACAAAAGCGTGAACACACAAGAGAGGTCTTTAAAAAGATTATCGGCTTGGACATTTTAGTCTTCAGATGTACTACACTAAATAAGGACCAAAATAAAAAAAGTTAATCGGTAACGTGATTTCTCTGAACGAATAATATATTTAACATATTGCTTATGGAGCGTATTACAATAGAAATGCAAAAAAAGCCTTCGACGCCGCTTCCCGAAATATGTAGCAATTTAATCCAACAAACTGTTCACATGGGGTTGGCTTTTTTTACCAAAGAAGCATGGATCGACACATTGACTGGATGTCGGCATTACATGTTTTATACCAAATTGTATTACTACTGTAAGAATGTAGTTTCTGAGAAAAATATGTGTTTTAATATATTTGTACAAATATGTCTATATTTAACATGATATACATTTCAAAGTGTTAATAAACAAACTTGTTGTTCTACAAGTTCAACACACGTCTTGCAAAAAAGTGACATTACTTAATATTCCATTGTTGCCCGAGATCTAAATGCATCCATTATTCGTGTGACACATGGGACATGGGACTAATTACCGTTATAGGCATAGCATTAAAAACATAATTGCGCTATTTATGAGAAAACAAAAACAATAAATGTCGTATGTTATCGGGTCTGCAAAGTCAATCAAGCGATCATCTCAGTACTCTTGTTTTGAGCATACCATCTTAAAATGAATGAACGTCACTATCCTTCTTCAAGACATTTTTTGCATACATTATTTAGGTCTTTGATTTGGTTCAACATTTTCCCAATGCCAAGAAACACGTATTGCAAAATGTTATTCTTATTTAATTAATTTTTTAATTAACTAAATATAAACAAAACAGTCAACATTGCTGAACAAACGCCTGAAGATAATGTTATAATATGTGAATGTTTTTTTTTAATTGCTGACCGCGTACGATTTCTGTAGTTTAATTTGATTATAAAAGATCTTCTATTTTACTGGCTGATTTCAGTGCTATGAAAGTAATTTAAATTGCTTGACACAAATATTGCAATAAGAAAAGTTTACGTCAGAAGTATAATGCAAATTATACACTTTTTGTAATATGATATCGATACGTTTGTTATTAACAACTCAACTGTAAATATTCAACGCATTTGAATACAAAAGCACGTGGTTATTCGATCTTGACCGTTTGACGTATATGTATTCACCGAGCGAGTAATTGTATTTGTGAGCTATTGAAAATTTGTTAAGATATAGAGTTTAAACATTTAAGTGTACCATAAAATACAAAGGTATCAAATCAAAGCACCTGAAACAATTTTGTGCAAATGATATACTTAAGCGGAAAATGAAATTGGAGCTGGTATGAAGCTTTTCCCAATTAAAATTAGTCAATCATTTACCGATGAAGCATTCGTAGAAGCCCATAATACTTTTGTTGGCAAAAATAATTCTTTTCGATTATTGTAATTTTTCATTCTTGAAATGCAAAATTTCTCAAGGGCATTTTTATGAAATTGATATCATGCAAGTACTTCGATACGCAAGGACGGTCTCAAGCACGACTGAAACTGAAGAAAAGTTGGGCGTATAGTCAGCTACCTAATTCTGTTTTTGATTTAAACCTATTTATTTTAGCTCGATGGCATCGAAAGCCTAATGCTTATATAAACGCTGTCGAGTCCGTTTCCATGGCCGAGAACCAGTACTTGCTGTCTTTGGAGAAGATCAAAAGAACACTTCCAAGGTAGGGATCGAACTCGTGACCTCCCAGTCGCTAGGCGGACACCATATCCATTACACCACGGCGACCTATTCTGTGAAAATCGTATTGCTTCAGAAACGAAAAAAAAACTAAGAGAAGATAATTCTCCAGCTGGAGGGTGTTTGTCACCGGGCGGTGAAAGCCACAGTCCATAGGATCGACCGAACCATATAGCTTAATAAACGGATTTACCACCAATTAAAATTGATTTACCAATCAAGTGCTGAGTAACAACGAAGGTAGAGATAATCATAGCAACTAAACAATAAAAGAACGGCAAGTCTGCAAGATAAGACAGCATACTGGCAGAAGCGCTAAATGAGGTTCTCTTCCCGCTCCTCAGCAAGATATGTGCATAAGAAGTGTTACCAAAGAGGGCCACCTCATCAGGCTCTCCAAAAGAGGCGCACCCATTTCCTGCTCATACTACAAAGATATAACGCAGATGTCCTTCCAGGGAAAATGTTTAATTACATCCTGCTAAACTGAATATAAGACGCTGAAGGAGCCGCATCACATTGATCAACAAGCCGCATGGATATATCGTACATGGGCCAGATTGCACCACTGCGCATCATTCAGTAACAATCCATGTAGTGGAGCTCATCATTATATATCAATGACATCGACAATGAGAAGGAGATTGACAGCCTTTTAAGACAATTTAGATTATACGAAGTTTCAGAACACATCCCAAACATCATCAACAGTCTCATGAAAGGAAGACTTATATAATAGGTCTCGACAAACAACTCAGAGTAGCCTTGAAAGTTAAAATCGGAGTAATATAAACATATATTTACATATCAATCAAAAAATGTTAAAGTTTGAGTGCTATCTTGCTCCACTTCAGAGTATTAGGTCAGGTTGTTGCATCAGAGGCAAACTTTTAGGAATCTTTGAAATTTCCTAAAAAAACGATTAAAATACCAAATTTGTTTTTGTCCGAGAAGTAATTTGAGTAATAGTATGCATTATTAATCATATTATTATAACATGTTTTAGTTGAAAACTCGACGTCACGTTTTGAATAAAAAATATTGGATGAACAACACAATTAATATACGTCAATGTTGATTCAAGTATGCCCCGGTAACTAAGTAACGGAATAATAATACAAATGCGTGTAATTAGTATTGAAAATAGTGGATTCATTTTATTAATTGCAAAAAAATGTTTGTATTTTCCTTCATATGTTGTTGTCATTGCAACTTTGCGTTTTTTCCAACGTATTACGACGCTTCACTTTTTTTTTGTATTTTACTTGCAGACAGATGTTTAACTCCATGTGCGATGAGTGGTTCATCATAACTAAATATATTTTAATTCAAAAGGAACAATTGTACTTAAATTCTACTATGACTTATTTAAAACAGTACTAGTTTACTTTGTTTATCGGTCAAACATTTATTTTTTCTTCAGATAATCTGAATATATAATACAAATAACTATTAAAGTAGAATACATGTTTTTAATAGATGGGAATGTTTGTAATGTTAGTTTTTGTGTCTAGTTGTTATAACTTTGATAAACTACAAAACTAAGATGTGAAAACTTACCAATTGTTAATTGTTACCGTATAAATAAACTAACACAAATATAAAAGTTAAGCCAAGTGAATTTAAAAATATCCAAAATAATACAATTTTACAAGTTCTACATAACATAACCTTTATACTGAACCTTATCAAACAATACTTTATCCTAAACTTTACATATATCTAATTTGAGTAATAATTTGAACAACATGGTTCTGAATGGCCACGGAAAGTCTTTTGAAATCCACTGATTCTTCACTGACTGTTCCCAGTCAGAACCAATTTGTATACATTTATCACATAAAGCCTCAGATTACTGGCGCAGGTGCTTAATCATAGTTTCATTATAAGTAGATTTTAGACACAAATAATCACAATTAGCAATGGCAATTAATACCCCCAAAATTAACCAGCTTTCCCGTTTAATACATTGGTCTATGAGTCGATACTTCCTTTATCAACCCCGGAAACCCGATATTATGTGAAAAGTTGGACGTGCTTGGAGAAGTTTCCGATATATTGTGCTGGATTTAGGTAGGGTAAGTGAATCCAGTTCTATAATTGTTTAAAGGCATTTTTGCATTAAAATATCTTCTGGTATATGCAAAGGAGGTATTATCATGTATGTTAGAAAAATCCTGGTTATTATTATTCAGGATTTATTGAAATATGGCTATTTGAAGTCGACGATGCAGGGACTTGTCCCCTATTTAGTACTTTTTTTTTTACAAATTTCTTCAAAGGAATGTCAGTGAAACTGTTTTTGCACCGAAAATGATATCAACCAATGTTCCCGAGTAACATATCCGCAAGGGTTTTAAAAAAAAATCGTATTGGTGGAGAAATTCGACTTTACATTCAACATGTTGATGCAAAAAAATGATATGACCCGGTGCAGTGCCAAAGATGACAAGACATGACAGGAGTGCAGATCATTTATAAACTTTTCGGGGGTGTTCTTAAAAATAGAGAAAGCTTAATTACAAAAAAAAATGTAAATAAATAAATCACATCATATGCTGCTAATATTATATATATATTTCTTACCAGTAAGTACAATAAATGTGTGAGTGAATATGGTTTCTGACTAATAACCGGGAGGTGAAGAGTTCAAATTGTGGAATCGTTTATATAATCTTCAAAAAATGCAACAAGGACTGATTATATTTATGCCACGGATACATTTGGATCTAATTGCAATCAAGCTTAACTATTTTATTCGTTCCGAGCCTGATATATTGCAAAAAGATGTTGTCTGTTTATCATACCTCTACGTCCCCAATTGTAAAGAAATAATGAAACATAGCTAAAAAGCTGCAATTTTAGCGGGAAAGAATATGACTTTTGTCGTTTGACGTGTTAATAATGACGTCATGGGCACGCGCGCTTAATATTTGTAAGATGTTTTTGCTGTTTATGTTGCAATTTGTGTTTAAAATATATGACATCTTGGTATCAAATTGTTTGTTTTGTTGAATCTGATTGGATTTTACTAAAATTGATTACTTTATATTTGATTCCGATTAATATGACCATCCCCCATACCACTGCGGGGAATCACGTGATCACAAAAGTACATCGTACGAACAAAATGGCGGAAAAAGCTCTCGCTTAATGACGAAAATCAAGGTATTCTCTTATTTTATTATATCAAAATAAATGATAACTATGCGCGGAGTACCCGCTTAGTCGCCTTATGTACTCTGGTAATTGTCGTTTTTCTAAGATTTCTGTAGTTTTCTCAAACATTCAGGAACAATTAACAATGAAAACTGTACATCGTCTGAACATACTTTATTTTGACGTGTTTGCCATTCAAGACGACAGACAACGAAATAAATACAACATTGTTTGCTTGATAACATGCTAAGAATATTTCGTACAAGGTTTTGCACGTTGTTTAAGCTTGATTAGATCTGTGGCGAGGAATTTGGAAAATAGTACATCGTCTGAACGTTTTTTGTTTGAGTACATCGTCTGAACGGTTTTGAGTACATCATCTGAACTGCTTCTGTTTTTTACTTTTAATGAAATGTTTATCATAATACAATTGTAATAACATCTGTGATCAGTCAATAACTTTATTTATGACGCTAGTATTCTTTTAATTTTCTACAAAAATTAAAAGACAAAGAAATCCTTCATGCCCATCTGTGAATGTGTATTTATTTAATGTGTTAAAAATGTATTTGCTGTTATATTGTCAACTGTATGCTATTATATCTTTAAATTTCAGAACTGAGATCAGATTGTACTACACAAGGTCCAAGAAGACTTTACCGTATATGCCAACAGCAAAAATCGAATCCGGTAATGTTATCTCTACATATCGATGGGCAAATAAATTAAGCCATCAATATGAAGTGGACAAATTACACACTGGATTGCTTACGATTGTTTCATATTGAGAAATAAACAACAGTGAACGGAATGAAACAAGCCTCAGTAAGGGCAATTTAATAACCTACCATGACCACGAATATTTGTGCTAAGGTACAGCTGGCTCGTTTTGGACACGTCACAAGACACGAATCTCTGTGCAAGACTGTTCTCCAGGGCACGTAAGAGGGAGGTCGACGACGAGGCCGTCAAAAGAAAAGCTGGATTGATAATGTAAGAGTGGACATCCCTTTCCATGGATCAATTACTCTAAGCAGCACACAACAGACTTGACTGGAGGAAGTGTTGTCCCTCATTTCCCACAACAGCCGAACCGGTCAAGGGATTAATGAGAAAAAGTATCACCGTGATATGACTTTAATAAATCTTGAGAATGACTATGATAAAGAATTTATTTAAACTAACAGTCATATATTTTAATTTGTAAACATGCCAATCTATGTACTGTATATGTGCATAATCTTGACCTCTCTGACTATGACATAACCAATATAAAGTACTGGAAATTTAGTTTAGTGCAAATAAAAATAACATTTGTTTCATAAAACACATAACGTTAAGTTTCTTATGTTTAGCTCACCTGGGAACAAGGGGTTCATTGTGTGCTTTTAGGATCATCATTTGTCCTTAATGCGTCGTCAACATATTTCATTGTTAACACTCTAAAGGTAACATTTATAGCTTGATTGTCATGAAGTTTGGTATGAAAAGTTGTCCCAATGATATCTTTGTCGTGTTCGAAACTGGGTCACACCAGTTCATAACCTAGGTCACTTGGTCAAAATAAAGAAAAGATTGTTAACACTAGAAATCACATTTATAGTTCAATCTTCTTGAAATTTGGTAAACACGTATGTCTTAATGATATCAGCTTTCTTTGAAAATGGTTCAGGTTCGTTGAAAAAGATGGCCGCCAGTGGGCATATTTGCTTACATGGCTATAGTTAAACCTTTTTAACACTCTAGAAGTCACATTTATACTTCAATCTTCATGAAACTTGGTCCGAACATTTGCTGTTATGATACCTCGGCTGAATTCGAAAATTGTTACGGTCCGTTGAAAAACATGGCCACTAGGGAGCGGGGCAGTTTACCTTGTATGGCTATATGAAAACCTTGTTAACACTTTCGTTTATAACAAAAATCTTGCTGCATTGATGCTGTCTATTGGAACTTGTATCTGACAATGTAGAAAATACCCTTAGCACTAGTTCTTATGCACCACATCCAGGTGAAGGTTACAAACGCATAATTTCAACACTGCGCTAGGCTATCAAAAGCAGTATATACTGATAGGAAGACATTCATGTACCGGGTATACTAGATATAAAATAGATAAATATATATATATATAAGTCCTCAAAATGCTTTAATCCAATAAATTCCTCTTGAAGCATCAAAACTTGTGTAAAGTGTATTTGCTGATTTTTTCTAATGTCTTATATCTACCCCCCCCCCATCAAATTGGGCACATGTCCGGTAGAAGTTATTTTATCAGTTATTTAGCTATTCGAGTCAATAAAATATTTTACTTCCTGCGTGCGGCCATTTCTGACCCCAGTCTAGATTAAATAACACATACGTGTATTCGAGGGCCTTTATATGATGTTTCTTATAAAATATAACACTAGGTCATAATGACTTCTTTATTAACATTACATTTTATTTCATGACATAACAATAACATAATTTGTATTTGGCATAAAATAGCACAAAGCATTCTTAAAGCATTCGGAAAGTCTATAACAATTCATAAAATTGGTATTAAAAGGAGGTGGTAGAATCTGAGAAGAGTTAATATATGAGATGTAGATATACAACTATTTCATATCTTAGATACGTTAGTACAAAATATTTTATGAATATGTATCTCGTTAAATTGTCTGCTTGTGTTGTAGTATTCTCATAGCTTTGAGATTCTTACGATATCGATTCCACTTAACTGTTCGCTTTTCGTTTTGACTGATCCATTGTTAATGTTCAGAACATAATCTGATTCAGTAGCGTCATGAATGCCACGGCATATTTTTTCATAAGATGGCTGCTGCTCATAAAGAGCTCTTGCAGAAATGCTTTTCTTTGTTCCCTTTTTGGGTGGGGATACATTATACACTTGTGAACGAAATGGTGACTTAATGGGCGTTAGCACAGGTGTAATTTGTTGCAGACAAACTCCAGTGTGACATGCAGTTGACGAAATGTATTTTGGTGTAATTAATTGTATTGTCTGTGATGTTTTCAAGCGCTTTCTCTTCAAACGATGAAGCGATCGACTTGACTGTTTGCGCATTCTGAAATAAAAAAAACAGCTATATATAACAGAAATCTAATTATATCAACTTATTTGATGACATCAATATTTTATCTTCACATCAATAATTATATATCGATTACCACATTTATGTATTTCAGACTAAGATTTACATTTAATATTATATACTACATATATTATTGAAGCTTGACGAAAATCACCGAAAGATCAGAGCTGCCACTGTTTCGAGCCGAGCATTGCTTTTAATAAGCACTGATATGTGCCAAGTATGTGAAAAGAAATGTTAAGTTCAGTTTAGTTTGACTGCAAACTACATTTGGTCTATTTAAATATAAATATGTGAAAAGCCAAGGATCTTTGGTCCAAATGACATACCTCGTATTACATTATTGGCCTTTATATATATATATATATATATATATATATATATATATATATATATATATATATATATATATATATATATATATATATATATATATATATATATATATATATATATATATATATATATATATATATATATATATAAACAAGATAAGTATTGATGCAAAGCATCAAAGGGCGTCGGGAATTTCAGTGTAAAAGGCACTCAATGAAGTTACATGGAACGATTTTTGTCTACTGTAAATATTAATATATTTGCCGATTATATTAAACAAAATAGAAAAAGATGCTGGTAAAACCATTATCTATAATTTTGTGTTATAACACCCAAATAACCATTATTTATGATGTTGTGTTATAACACCAAAATAACCATTGTCTATGATTTTGTGTTGTAACCCCCAAATATTTCATAGTTCATTTTGTTTACATTGGTTTTCCTTTTTAACTGGCATTCGTGTGCAGTTTTAATTAATGGAACAGAACTGTGTAGGTTTTAAAAAATCTGCTTCATCTTGTAAGCGTAATTTCATATTTTTCTCAACTTCAAGGGAGATGATTCTGAACTTATGCTTACGTTGCTCATTTACGGTAGGGGTTGAGTACTCATTGATATGAAAACACTGAAAAAGTTTGAAAAAAATGAAGGAAAACTGTAAATTGCATGAAGAAGCTGCATTTCACAATACTTTGAAATTCAGTAAAAGATCATAATAGATTTATTGCTCCGATATTCATCATTTTCAATAGGGTTCGAGTAATACTGATATAAAACACTTAACAAGTTTAGAAAGATTCAGACGAAAGTTGTGAAATCTTTTCAACAAGTGGAAATTGTTTATTTTGTCAAATTTAATAGAAAAAAATCTGTACTTATTGTTCCGATGTTTCTCATTTTAAATGAGGTAAAAATGCTCATAAATATGAAGACACTGTAAGTTTGGAAAGAATCTGATGAAAAATGTTGACATAATCACCTAACCAAGCAGTTTTTCACTTTTATTTTTAAATTCAAAGAGACATAATTCTGTACTTGTGGTCCGATATTGCTCATATAGAGTTTGGGTTAGGTCCTCATTGATAAAAACCTGTGCAAGTTTGGGAACAATCGGATGTAAATTTGGACTTCGAACAACGATTTCAAAATTTCTCAAATTCTAAGGAAGATAACTATGGAAGAAATGGTCGGATAATGCTAAAGGGCCCATACCACCTGGATAGTAATACGTGTCGCGCTTCGCGCTCTATATGTGGTTCTTAAAAAACAAACTCCGAGGAGTGCTTGACTCTAGGGAAACGGGTTGCTGGGACACAGCTCCTCCTTGATAAGCGGCTGCTTCCTTTATCTCAACTCATTGTTACAATCAATAAAACATGTCGCGCTTCGCGCTCTATATGTGGTAGGGATAGTACTTAGGGCTATGATAGACAACCATAAAAATACATGGATAATAGATGTGGTGTTTGCATTTATTTGTTAATATAAAAACACGTGTATTTTTAATAAGATATTTAAGTATATAAGAATTTAATTAACGTTGTCACCACGCGGCATCCATTACTTTTAATAAAAATGTCCAAGTGTAGTAATATGGATTTTAAAATGTCTACATAAATAAAGCTTGATTATATTTATTAACCTGACTGAAACAAAAATGTCAGCCGCCGAACTGTTCCGTTCGTGCCGGAACCCGGGATTGAACCGGGGGCCTTTAGATGTTTGTTGCGTAAACAACTTCAGTCTAACGCTCTCCCAACTGAGCTATTCCGGCTGACATCATATATGTACTTCTATTTGATTAAGTTGTGTATAGCGATCGTTATTATATGTCAATTTATAAACTAATACATTGTACGTTTTCGTACCACTACGCCTTCCAATAAACTTGCTTGCGCGATAGGTCGTCAAATATCGTACTTCATTGATTCTCCACTAATAAGCAAATTAGAAAAACCACAAAACAAATATATTTTGATTATGTTTTGTTTTTATACAAAACCAGAAAGTTTCGCGTATTTGCCAAGTCCTGTGATCTTTCCCCTGTGATCAGTTGTGGATCAGTTATTAATTAAAACAATTAGCTTTGCATTATTGGCAATAAATGTTGTAATAAATGTACAATACATGTAATAGGCACAAATGCAGTTCTTATTTACACTAACTTACACAAAAAATCACCACTATGCAAGATATTCTTAAAACAAAAATATATACATCGATCCGTAAAATAACTTCTCCTCCCATGAGCGAAAAAAAATGCATTACATACTAGTCGCCGCTCTCCAGAGTGACGCCAATAACAACCTTTTTCGAGCATGACTTAATTGAATTGAATTAATTTAATAAAATTAAACACTATGTAAACATGTAAAATAACACAGGATTTTGTGTTTTCTGTTCATAGAACGGAACGTCATTTGGACGAAAAATCGCTTGGCTGATCACAGACGTTATTGCAATTTTATTATGATAAACATCGCATTAAAAGTAAAATCAGAAGCAGTTCAGATGATGTACTCAAAACCGTTCAGACGATGTACTCAAACAAAAATCGTTCAGACGATGTACTATTTTCAAAATTCCTCGCCACAGATCTAAACAAGCTTAAACAACGTGCAAAACCTTGTACGAAATATTCTAAGCATGTTATCAAGCAAAAAATGTTGTATTTATTTCGTTGTTTCTCGTCTTGAATAGCAAACACGTCAAAATAAAGTATGTTCAGACGATGTACAATTTTATGGTTTATGTTCTTGAATGTTTGAGAAAACTACAGAAATCTAAGAAAAACGACAATTACCAGAGAACATAAGGCGACTAAGCGGGTACTCTGTTCATAGCTATCATTTATTTTGATATTAAAGCATATGAGAATACCTTGATTTTCGTCATTAAGCGAGAGCTTTTTCCGCCATTTTGTGCGTACGATGTACTTTTGTGACCACGTGATTCCCCGCAGTGCACACTTGACTGATAATAATAATTTCCTGTTGACCATGATATAAAAAATATATCAGACAACGTTATATCAGGGTGATTTCAATTCGGTGGTATGATAAAAATGAATTTTTAACCAAGCAAGATATGTGTATTTCCGGACATCAAACCCACCATCCACGAATTTAAGTCCTACCAACATAACTTGTCGATAACAAATCATTATGTTCGGGATGAAAAAATGTTGTCTTGAAATAAATGATATGCCATATGAGCCGCATTAATGTTATTTAATCTCGAAACTAAGACGATTGGCACAGGAGCATTATAGTTGAATGCCATACATCAACTGGTCTTAAGGAATATTTTGTTTTACTGTAGGCTCCTCTTTTAGGAAGGCTGAGTAGATTGGGTGACTTAACAAATTACAAATCAGTAAATGTTTAACAAAAATGATTTACAATTCATAATATTAAACGAATTCCATATCATTTCAATATAATTATTTACAGGAATTTAAAACTGTCATTTAAAATCGATATACTTATTATTACACTATAAGGCTGTTTTTAAATAGCTATATATGTTAATGAACAGAAACATGAGGACAAAGTTCTATCATGTTTGAGTTATAAATGTGTCATCTAGAGTGCAACGAGAGTTTTGTATGATTTTACCTGATAAAATTCATTTTAAACGCATGCATATTCAAATACAGCCTAACTTTTGAGTAGATACACATTCTTACAAAGTGTTATATCGATTGGATGAACACGTTTGGATATATAAGAAAACTAATAGAATAAGCTGTTTAAATTGTTGTTATGATAACATCTTTCCAATTCAAATCGAGAAATACATTATAATATTTTATAGTATGATAAGCACAGACTACATAAAGGAAAAATAGCAGCATATTCTGTTCGAGAACAAATATTTCATACGGTACAATAATAAAACATATAAGGTTCGCAAACAACTTGTTCAAAACTTTTTCGCAATAACAAAAACAATAGTGTTGCTTAATTTTTACAATAATCAATAAAAACTAAATATCAGAGTAATCAATAAAAAGGATCGTAATAAGTAGTCCGTGATTACAAACTATACCTAATGTTAGCGATGATAACTATGGAAGGTTTACGGTTAACCTTGTGCATTGCCAGCAAACAATTTAAAAAAACAACAACATTAAATTAAGTATCCTCTGTCAATTGTGAATACGAAGTTAACACAACCATCAAGTTATAGGACTCTATATGTAACAATGTGTATAGATCGTATAAGAAAAGTAGTTGATGCAGTAGGTTTTGATTCGACATACTTAAGGAATTATGTTCCTTAGTATATGGTAATACACATTTTATTATTAATTACAAAACAATCGTGAATATCGTACATATGAAAATTAGTTCAAATTACAATAGATACATTAAACAACATGTCTAACGATTTAGAATATTTTTTGTCAGGACACATTTATATTAATGTGTAGGTGGTATATTTTACAATATTTTGCAGCACTTTTATTTAATTAAAAGAATATATTGGGACATTTTAATTTTGAACAGTTTGAATATGAAGCATTACGTATGTCTTTAAAAATAATAGCGAAATCTAGACCAATTCGTACCTGGTGAATTGTAAATCTCACACATCGACCCTTTGTAGTTTGTGTCACAGTAACACAGCTCCTCTTTTCGCTCTGCATTGTAGATGCACTCTCTATGGCCGCCACATTCCTTGCAACACTTGTGCTCACAGCGCTGACTTGGCGATACACCGAAATCGCACATACATGAGAATCCGTTAACATCTATAACGCACGTGCCGTATGTACAATACAAAATATCCATGCATGACCGTTCTGCTTCCGGTCTAAATACGTAGTCGGAACTGCAGGCGTTATGACTCGATTTCTCCACTCCGTTTGGAATGCATATTACTTTGCCAGAGACTTCTTCACATGTGCGTCCTTGATCACAATGATCCGTACAAGATATATCGCAAATGGTGCCCGTCCAGCCTTTGTAACAATTGCATGTTCCCGTTAAATAAGAATAGCATGAGCCGTGAACGCATTTGCAAGGAATGTGGGTCGGGTAAGTATTGCGTTCCGTCAAGCGTTGACTGGTAGTCTTCATGTGGATAGGGCTTTCACAAAACACCCCCGTATAGTTCTCATCACAGTGACACTCTTCTTTTTGATATCCAGGCACTACACGACATGAGCCGTGCGGACCGCAGTCCCGACAGCATCTCTGTTCGCACAACTGACCGGAAGCCCCAAGGTCGCATTCGCAGCGTATGGTATCTGTACCTTCAATACAAACTCCGAATTCACAACTTAATGCATACCCGTTGCAGCTTCTTTCCGATTCCGGTCGTTTGATGTAGGTTGGACTGCATACGTCCACATTTAAAACTTTGCATGGATTCATCAACACCAATACATAGCATACTTTCGCCACAAAGTTTGCTTGATTCAGAATCGTAAACAAATCGATCTTCAGAAAATTGACAAAATGCGTGCCTATCATTTCAGTATTTTCCACTTCCAAGAAATGTATTGTTATCGGCGATTAAACGCATTCAACATCCAAATCCAGAACTCGGTATTATCCACACTCAACGCCAGCCATCGCCCCAAGTTTATATTCGAAGCTCCACCGTCCGGGAAAATATATTATATTGCAGTTATACAGTGCCCATTTAATATTTGAAATTTCACTCTCCGAGTTGAAAACCATTTCACGTAAAGAGAGTCATAATAACTGAATATTATTTAATCATTCATTGACTCGAGATAATTTGTTTTTAAACTCTGCTTACTTCCTGTTGTAAATGTGTCAACGACGTTTATTTTGGGTATGAAACGCGCCAATAAGTACCATGTATGGTGCGCAAAGTTTACCATAATTTTTCATTATATTGAACAAACAATTAATATATTGCTTATGGCCTTCCTTTTATCGCAAACTATTTAGTTGGTGTTAATTTAGTGTATTGATATCTTATACATGTAAAACGTTAGTGAATTGTGAAATTCCAAATGTTATATAATTCAAATATTTAGAAAAATGCACACTTTCAATTGTAAACTATATTGTAACATAATAAGTTTTCATTAAAAAATATAATTCTTAACTTGCTATACGATATATTTATGCTCACGTAAAACTTAATGGGACACGCATAATTTTTATTTAACAATACAGAAAAACAACAACACTCTTTTCATGGAATCATTAACATTAATTTAGATTCGATGACACTTGTAAACTCTAAAACACAACTCGAAATATCCTTTTCAGGACGGGATTTTCATTACTTGTATTATTTAAAAATTAAGTGTTTAGTCAATTGTAACGTTTTCTGTTATCTATTATACTTTTTAGATCGTATATTGTTAGACGCTAAGAGATTATATATTAGGTAACACTACGTCACATACTGACATTAATAAGAATGACTACCGTATGCTTGCATACTCCATTGTCGTTAAGCTTTTAAACATGAGCAAATACACACACAGGAAAAACCAGGCTCAATGAGAGTGCTGAAATTAACGTCCCAGATGATCCTGTGCAGTCCACACAGGCTTATCGGGAACGAGACTTTCCGCTAATATGTTTTTATCGCTACAGGAAAGTCTCTTCTAATCGAAAATTCAGCGTAAAGGGAAAGTGTCGCCCCATGATAAGCAAGTGCGTACAGCCCAGGCTAATCTGGGACACAACTTTACGCAAATGCTTTTAGCCCGGTGATAGTAACACACTGTATATGCTTTCTGGATTACGATAGGCTTAATGACTCGAGTAGAATGCGCAAATAATACAGCTTTTATATCACAAGCTCCACCACCTTATATTATGTTTTCTATAGACCGCGAATAATATAATTAATATACAACAATGCACTTATGCGTATAGGCAAATTCGGCAAATGCGTGCACTCGTCTTGTAGAAAATATGGGGGGAGGGGGGTTTTGGCAAATGTGGCTGAGGACTTTACGGATAGTTCTTAGTTTAAGTAGTTTAAGTGTGTAAAATCGATGTCAATAAGTGAACATATCCTACAGCTCGGTTTATTTGTAACTGTTTTTTAAACGTTTTTATACACAACTTGTCATAACTAACAATTGCCTGAAAACACACTGCACAGGTTTGCATAGAATAGCTTGGCTAACACAAATAGATAAAAGCGAGTGGAATCATAGTTAACACGGGATAAATTAGGCGGCATAGCGTTGAAAACAGAATAGCTTACTATTATTCAGTTAACTTAGCATTGTTTAGTTTGTACCGCTTTAATAATATACCGATACAGTTGTATCGCAAGTGTTTGTTTCTTTAAAGTTCGGTTTATAAAAAAGTATGAGTTGGGTAACTATAATTAAAACAAAAACATATCAAATTGTAATAGATCTTTCGATTTATTAAGACCGTTCAACGCAAGTCTTATCAACGGACATACATGTAAAGCCTTACTGTTCAAGAATCAATTTTCAAGCGCGTGATTTGCTTGATTTGGTTAAAATATGCGGAGTTATCATTTGACATAGATAAATACTGACACATCATAATTCTAACTGCAGCTGTTTCCTAAAATATGTTACACACTTGATCGTATACTACTGTAAAATTAATCGGAATTAGATGGAGTCACGTATGAGATGATAGTAACCGGCCGTGTTAATACCTTACCAATTTACTAATCCTTTGTTATGAAGTGATAGTAAATAGATAAGCCCGACTAAATGGCACGAGGAGTTAAGAACATTATTGTTAATGATTAACGTCGTCTGCTTAAGATGAAAGCGCTTTTCGTTTGTGTGTGTGTATGTGTATGTGTGGATTTATCTCATCTCACCATTGCGTGTTGTTCGGAGATATAGTACGCCAACCAACGCCCTTAAGGTGTTACGGTTCCGGGTGAGTATTTTCACATATCCCGACGTCTTCTCCATCTGCATGACATCTGCATCCAGACCTCGGCGCAAGGTGACTGTAGCCCGCCCTCTCTTCCCGAGTGGTTCCATGTAAGATATTGCCTTTTGTTTGGGAGTTCAGGCTCACAAAGAGTGTGACGTTTCCATAGCCAACGTCTCCGCAGGATAGTTTCCTCAACGGGCTGCGGCTTTATTCTTCTCCGTTAGTCTTCGTTGGTGATCTAGTCTGGCCAGCGGATCTTCAGGATCTTCATGAGGCAATAATGTATAAGACCTTGATTTTCATAATGTAGGTTAGGGTGGATCGTACGGCCTCTGCGACATAGAGTAGTATTGGCTACCAATCGTAATGAGTATATCGTGCTTGATCCCTAAATAGTATTGGCTACCAATCGTAATGAGTATATTGTGCTTGATCCCTAAATATTTTTCAGCGGATGGAAGGCTGCGGGTGTTTAACGATGCGCATTCTGACGTCTGCATCCGTTCCTACACGGCTACCAAGGATGCTGTCTAGTTAAATTAAGCTGTCCACCTCTTCCAGCGCCTTGCCTTGGAGTGTGATGGGTGTGTTGTTGGATGCGTTTCTCTCAAACATTTTGCTCTTACCCGAATAATCCTCGTCAATGTTAGTCGTTCCCTGTATCTGTTCTTGGGTGTGAGAGTGAAAAGCCTGATTGTCAGCAAAGTCATAGTCGTCCAACTGTGTCCAAAGTGTCTTTTTGGCGCTGTGTTTGGCCAGCAGGAACAGGAAAGGTGAGAATAAGCAGCCTAGCGTCATTCCGGTTCTTACCGAAGTGGTTGGTAAGATGTCTACCCTGAACGATTCTGAACGTCGTCACTTCATGAGACTTCCTTTGAGGTCGGTGACATTTTTTGTCACTCCGTAGTGTTCCAGTTGTATCCAAGTGTTATGTCGATCAATACTGTCGAACGACTTATCATATTCGATGCAATCGGCGTAGATGGGTGAGTCTCACTCTAGAAAGTCATCAAGAATAATGCGCATCCTTTAGGAAGATGGCTCGTTGATTACGGAGCCAATCTGCAGCGTCTTTCATTTCCTGGGATGTAAAACAATGTTATTTTTGTGCATTTCGAGTGGTAACTGTGGACGCCTTTATTTGGTGCCTTAATGAGGTAGCTCTCTTTCCACTCTGGTGTATTTGTTTTCTGCGCATATCTTGCTAAAGACCGGATTGAGTAGCTCCACACTAGTCTCGAAGTAGTGCTTCTGCTGTTATGATGTCAAGTTCCGCATACATGCCATTATGCAAATGCTTGATGACTCTGCGGAACAAATCCTTCATGATTGCGCAGCTTTTTATTTGCAGATCGCTCGTCACTTGCCGTATCTCCGTTGGATTTGCATTGGCTAAACTGTTGAGTAGCTCCTAGGAGTTCTCGGCTCACCTATTTCTCTTCCCTTGTTAATATGCTATCATCCCCCCTTCTTGTCGCAAATCGACCCTTATGGAGTTGAAATGACGTTTTGTTGTAAAATGTTTTATTATCGGCCACTTCAATGCCGTTCGTAGCACTTAATGAGATCCATGTTGATCCTCTTTGCTTTGTATGGAAAGACGCTGTCATGATCCGTGTATGGTCCGAGCGCTGTCTGTGCCGATTTGGAGAGCATTTTGACTTAAGAACTGACGGAGAGTGAGTACGGATTTTTAATATATAAGTTTGATATAAACATGTGTACTTCGACCGTTGCCGATGATAGGATTCTGATATGGTTTGAACACTATCCCGCCATGGGCTAAAATGCATGATGTCCATATGTGAAAAGGTACCCTAAGCAGTTGTGGTTCGAGTACAAATCCGACAAGTGTGGTAACGCCTTTAATGACAGTGTGTGGTTTTGTCGTGAAAGAAATTGAAATATGGGTACGCAACAATTAAACGAAGAAAGGCTGTTCAACCATTTTAGTCGTATATGCTACGAGTCAATTGGTACAACCAAATCACTGAATGACGCTTGCAACAAACTGCGCGGGACTTTCCTAAACATACTGAATAGTTTGTTACATCTACGAGGCGCAAACCCACTTACATTTAAAACTTTATACAAAGCAGTGGTTATACCTTAATCAACTTACTTACGGATGTTGTGTAGTCTTTCTTATAGATACTTGGCCAAGCACCTTTTTCTGAATAGGCTGATGCGGTCAACAATGATTATCAATAGCAAAGATTTATCCCGGATATAATATTTAGATTACTTCAAAAGAGTAATATGAATGAAATCTAAATATATACTTGCGCAGTGGGACCATTGTTCTAAAAAATGAAGTGGAAAAGCATTATACGGGGCACGTGACAAATCCGGCCAGACAAGCGTGGTTCTCGGCAATATGCATTCAAAGACCTGGTCTGTTCGAGATAATGCCGCAGGACCGTAACCCATATGTGCCTTATGCAATCTGGAAATCCCATCCAGAGTTGCTACCCATAGTTAACTCGGAGAACAGAGCGGTAGGGCGTATGTTGTCCAGATTATACGCGAAACAGTGTAACAAGTGCTCAAGATGTTTTGACAATATTTGTGAAAACTTAATTTTTGTTTTCTGCAAGTAAAATAATCCCCACATAGCACGCATGGTTGCTCTCGTCATTCTAACTTGAGGGATGGACTTCCTCTAACCATGGTATAGTTTACTTCTTGAAAAACAGGAAGACGTATTTGTATGTCAAACGTTCTTTAACGCAGGTGCGTAAAATTGTATAATGCTTTAAACATTGTATCTAGGTTTAAAAAGATACGTTCCAATTGAAACAAACTTTTCTTGGCACTTTGAGCATAGATACTAAACATAAGTTATTCTAGAATTTCATTTTCGTAACTTAAATACCAGTCTGTTTCTTATGTTGTTATCAACCTTGTCGCAATACGCTATGAGTACATGAACAGTAAATAGAAGTTATTCTAGAATTTCGTTTTCATGCCTGGAATGCCATACTGCTATCGCTTATGTTTTGATCAGCGTTGGTTTGATAATACATGTGGATGTGCGTAAAGCGTATTCACTCATTCCCTTATATACAGCTTTACTGTGATACGATTTGTTAAATGTTTTTACCACTTGCATTATGATTCTGTTTCGTTGACAATCAGCGTGTCAGTGCGTTCCTTATCTCTTTTGAGGACCGGAAAAGGCAATTGTCGAGATGATTTTCTTAAGGGTAAAATTACGTCTAAAATCAAAAACGGACGTTATTCAGAGTTTGATAGACAATCGGTTATTCTATCCAAACTTTGTAAAGAATGACAATTGAAGTTAATGTTGATAAGATTGCTGAATGATGATGTAAAAGTGAAATAAATAAATAATACTAAAATTCACATGTTAAGTGCACTAATTGGAGATAATGATAAGGGTGAATATGGAAGCTGGGAATTGCCCCGTCTAACAGCCCAAGTGAAGGGCAAACCATAATTTGGTAAAGTGAACAATAAAACGTAAAAAAACACAGTGCGAAACAGGTGCGTTTATAGCTTAGAACTCTGTTCCTGAAAAATGTGAGATAAAATGTCCCCCATTGATTAACAATGCCATCAGGGCATTTCTTTAAAAACGCACACATACATAAGACAAAAGTACTGTGCAAACTCAAAATCTGGTAGCTACAAGTATGCCATCCATGATTCGTCGAGCAGTGATTTTAAAATCACAAATAATGGCAAACACAAAACAGAAAACCTGTAATTCACTGAAATAAATGGGTCGGTCAGGTGCAATTAACCTTTAAATTAGCAGAAGATACATGATAAGGCAAGTTTTAAAATGGAATGTTATCCATTATGTAACATTTCTCAAACGATTGCCAGTAAACTAGTTTTGACGAGTCGCAAACACATTTCAAAACGTGTGACTCAGTGTCCTAAAATGTGAGAAATTAAATGTATATTGAGGTCGAGGACACGTTAAATCCCATATAAGAGGTGGTTTCAGCAAATTGTATGTCCATATAGGTTATGTGGATCCGAACCGTTACAAATAGCAACCGTACAGGGGTCGGTATAGATCTGTCAGCCGACCATTCAACATAGATTTCAAGAAGTATGTCAATACGGTTGCTACACTTCCAAATCAACACTCAAATGAGTAGCTTTTGAACACAAAAAGGTATTACAGTTGGAAGTAGGGTGCTCCTATCCATAATGTAAAAAAAATAATCAAGGTATTCATTTACCACCGACCCACCATTTGATGATGTGCCATATAAAAACTCAGTTGCCAAAATATAACATGGGATATAAGTACTATAGTGCTCCTTACTTCCATCAGAGGCCAGTTGTTATCTCAAAAGCCTGATTTACAAGTAATCTCACTGATGAGAATTCACACTTTCAGTCAATATCTGTCTGAAGAGTCAGCTTATACATCGCAATATATATTTAACAAAGAATTTAGTTTTTAAAGTTACTTGAACAGTATAGATAGTGAAACACATCGAATAGCATTGAGTAGATCCCAATTTTATTCGCATCCACATAAATAGAAATAGGGAGAATTTTAATGATATTTATTACAATGTGACAAATTGTATTATCATCAAAACGCTTATGATGTTGATTATATTCATGTATGACAGTTAATACATTTAAGCCTTTGTATATCATTAATATCATTAATAGCATATACTTATGATATATATTGGCAAAATAGAGATCAATTAAAAACACAACATTGATATAAGCGGTAAAAATCGTACTTAAACGGCTTCTTTGTGAAAAGGTTCTGAGTCTTCTGTCAAACTACAGTATTTCACGAATATTTTCCATCTCATGGTTAACTTCATGCCATTAAGTGATTTTGAGAAGGACGTGTTGGCTAGTATTCGCTAATATTGAATATATACATTTACAGTTTAAAACTGTAGATATTTCATGAAACTGCTAATCTGCTGATGATTTTAATGGTTGCCATGCACACTGTTAACCTATCATTATCATAAAATATCAATGTACATGTACTTCTGTTTTGAGAAACTGCGCGTAATCTGGTCTCTGTGATACATTTTCATGCTACCATCCAGCGACACTCGAATATGCTTGGACAGTCTAAGAATTAGATGGTGATTACAGATCATGGTTTGAACTTACTGATTAATCTATCTTAGTAACAACTATCAATGTTGCTTGAATCAAAATCATGTAAAAAGAACACTAAATAATGTTATTATAACAATGCAATATAGATATCAACTTCAAGTCATGAAGATAATAGACATTTTTTCGATACCAACTAAGTCTTCAGCTGTTAATGCCAAGTTACAGTCACTGTTCCAAAGAACCTAAAGGAAAAAAATAATTATTGTACATTAATTCTGGTTATTTTGACTATTAAAAAGTTTCAGATAATGATGTATGTACAACTGTCATAGGTGTGTTCCGCGGGTTATTTGACTCGTGATCACAGGTTTCGACACAAATATTCAAAACTGTAAAACTGTGAAAGCGTTGAGCAAGTCATTTGTCATTTTAAGCCAAATTATTTTACAGCTTCTCTCGAACTGGCATCATGTAATGGAGGGTTGGAGAACACTATCCTGATACTTTCATTTTTTGGGAGCACCCCAGTTGGAAGTTTGAAATACATTATATATCTGACATGCTTTGAGAAATGCAAGATCAATCGGCTCTTTAGGCCGTTTTAGGCTACTGTATTCATTTTGACATAGACCCATACAAATGTAGAATTGTTAAAGGAATCTAATAAAAAAAGAACATATTCAGATTGCAGATCAAGTAGTCAAAGAAGTTTTTTCATTTAGACATATACCCATACTTTTCTAGAATTCAAATGTAATACTATTTGAAGAAGAACACATTGTAGATCAAGAGGTCAAATAAATTTTGTGTAAACAAGCTATAATAAATTCTAGGGATGAAAATAAAAAGTTAAAGTCAACTCTATTTATATAACCTAGACCTTATGGAACGTTTCGTTTATATTTGAATGATTTTGAGGTATTTGTGTATTAAGATCACTTTTTAAGCAAGAGACATTCAAATTCGTACTTAATATTTTACAGACAATTTCTTGACATCTGTTGATTTGCAAGATGCTTATTTGTCTGTTCCAATTAACACACATGTTCAATATTATTTGAAGTTAAGATGAAATACTAAATTGTACCCGTTTGTTTGATTTCCATTTGGTTTAAACTCTGCTCCATTATTTTACACAGAGGTTCAAACATGTATTTGCATAATTGAGGCATGAGAGCATACAATAGTTCATTAAGTAATTAAGAAGAAATGGTAATTAAATTGAACGCGTTTTAATGCCCTTTTATTATTGTTTAATTTGAGTTGAATTGCTATTAGGTTAAATTTTATTTACACTTATATGTATCACGAATACTGCTGGGCCAAGTGTGAGGTTGAGCGCTCTAAAAACCGGTTTAAACCCCCAATCCTTCGCATTGACCCTTCCAAGGCGGTTATCCCAGCTTTATTCTTCTATGTGTGTATGTTGTTTCGTATTGTGTGGTTTCGCATGTTTTGGCAATAGGTCGCCTGCCTTAAATAAAGGACCAACTAATTGTATAATAATGATAATGCAATACTGTTCCAGCAGCTGGAGTTTCACTTCTTTATATTTTATATTGATGATTCCTTAATCATGAATCAAAATATATTTATTTGTAAGTAAGATACAATAGTTACCCATTTGGTAATGGAACGAGGGCAAAGATTAGTATTGGGTTTTATAATTGACACAGTTTAACTCAAAATATTTCTTAAAGAGGACAAACGAACGAACATATTAATTCAAAGGTTTTAAATGAAACAAACGTTTGTTTTTGCCCGGTACTCTTTAAAAAGGTCCCATCCTTAATGCCTTTTATGCCGTGCTTAAGTCCCTTTCACATTACAAGCAACTGGAAACGAATAAAGTATTGGGTTTAGAAAACATGATGAATTTTGATAACCATGTTTTACCGAATAATGATTGCATAAATTAGCTTCAGTGGTGGCTAATTAATCGTATAAACCATGAAAAGCCAATTAGGCAAGGAATGGTAACTTTTTGTGTATAGCTGATGCAAGCCTTTAAGGTTGGGGCGTTGCTGATTTGAACAACCGTTGCCATTCTTATGGGAGATAGACGATAGCTGAAGAATTGTTTTCTATAAACTACTTGAATCTTTTGCAATTTGTTTTGTCGATTCCAATCCTTTTATAATACATAGAGGAGCGTTCATATTCAAGTTCAGCCGGACAATGTAGCAGCCTTATCATATGCTAACGATCACGATGGAATGGCCTTATTAAGTATAGGCAGATTGTCCGGTTATATCTGGCAATGGTGTTAATTGAGAGATATATTCCTTTCAGCAGTTTACTACCAGGTTCAAGTAATACTGCTGATTATTTTTCTATAAACTTTTCCTAAAATACTGTATGGATCATGAAGTCTGAACAGTCCAATGCACCTTGTATTCAAATATTATACCCTAACATTGAAACGTTAGCTTCAAGATTAAATCAATCAATAGATTAGTTTGTATCATAGTAGCCTGAACCTGGTTCCTTTCATAATGATGCATTTTCATTACATGACAGATAATTCTAACCGTACATATTTTATTATTTTAATTTGATTGCAAAGGTGTTACATAAGTGAAAAAAGACTGAGTTGAAAAGAAAATTTTAATGTCTCAATATTGGGTGTCAAGGTTTTGGTTTCCAGTTTCATCAGCACGTTTGACCAATATTCCTGCCAGCTTGCCCACACATAAAGATTTGCTTTTTCTCCCTCACATCGGAGACTGAAATAACTATGTTGACATATTTTTGTTATTACTTCCAGATATAAGCATGATACTCGGTGATTTAGTTGCATAAAGCAGGGATTTTACAAACATAACAATTTATGTGAGATATAAATTGTGTAAACAATAATTTAAATAGTAGGTGTATGAAAGGGGTATTTAAGAAAATAAATTCCCAAACCTAGGTATAATATTACTTTGTATGGCACTTCTGTGTTGAAATTAATGTCTTTATTATTTTCTTTGGAAAGTTCATCTTTGAAACTATTTACTTCAAAGTCGTAGCTTTGATTTACCACTAGGAAACCAAATTAAGTTGCAACGGGTATTGATTATATTTTGAAGAAAAACCACTGTCTTATTAAAGGTTATCAATTTGTGTAAAAAAAACTTCCAGAATTGGACATGCATATATACTAAAAAAATCTATGGCAAAATGGTTTTGATACATCTGTATCGCAAGCCTTATTTAGCAGTTGCTCTTTACAAAATATATTAAGTACACCTGACTGGTCTTCTGTCAACAACCTTTGGAAGTTTTATTAAACACATACTAATAGCGAGGAAAACATTTAAGTTTCTGATTCTGTATTTTGATGAAATTGAACATTTATTCTGATCAAAATGTTGTTGAATGAATGCTGTGTTGCTCTGTGAAGATGCTATCGTATAAATGGTAAAACGAAGGCAATTACGTAAATAAACACCCTCATCCTGGCTTTAGTGAAAGATAAGGGTCAATACTAAAGTAAAGTCGGAATCTGAGCATGTAAACACCCACCTAAATGTGTGCGTTTATTTCATATTTTCCTCAAGATTACATTCGTTATATTATATTAATTCATATTAATGTCTGTTTTTTTCAATGTTCTTGATGTGTTTTTCAACAAAAATAATTAGAGTTATTAAACATATACATCTAATTATATTCTTCAATTGAACTTGATTTTTGATTATTTTAATAAAACTCGATTAATTCGTTATACTGGCTAAGTAATTAGTTCGAACGACTCGGAAATATTGCTATTGTATTCTTGGTCCGCGACTGGATTACTTCTTTTAATGGCCATCATCAATTTCTAAATCTAGACTAAAGGTTCATTTTTTCACGACTTCACAGTTCAATTTACCACTATTTCGGCGAATCAAGACATCATATGGTTATCAACACTAACAAATATCTAAACCAAATCGCAACAAATACATGCATACATATACATTACGTTCAATAATACTACAATGTGATTCCATACTTCATGAAAACGCAGCGATATGTGTTAAAATTTTAAAACCGACACATGTTCAATTACATTAGTCTCTATTGTAATAGGTATTGTAATACACATGTTATTTGGGAAAATATAAACACATGTGTATAAACAGTCCTGTGCATATAAGCTTAAACGACCCTTACCTAAAGCAAATATTCTTTTACAAATAAAATACAAGTATACTTTCTTTTCTCTCTTCAAATTATCTTAAAGGTTTGTCCTTTTTGACAAAGTATACGTTATTTGTATCGGTGAATTTATGTATGAGTGTTTTGTTTTCCCTGCATGATAAAAATATCATTGTTTAAAGGCAATTACTTGTCATTCAGAATAAGATCTCTATGAAATCACCATGTAATTCATTTTCCATCGTGAATAACACTATATGTACTCTATTTATGACGTCACTTTTTACATCAGTTGACTTAAAGATCATGTCGAGCATGTGAGTGCGTAGTGAGTACAATCGTATTTACCAAACATACCCATATCAGATACGACAGTTTTGTACTGAACGCAAAATGCATACTTAATTACTCGATTCCTCCCAAAGATCTTCGTAGTGTATGATAACTATAATTTTAACGCAACTCTATAGAACTGCGCTTTTGGTATCATGTATATACTATTACATTGACTATATTTAAATTTGCACATTGTGTACCAAAGGGTAAATAATCTTTATCCCATCTTCACCGCGACATTGACGGTATAACACCCCATGGAATAAACTATAAATCAGCTGATTGACGGCTTCATAAAATGACCTACGTATTGCGTCATATTCCAATAATAATAATGTGATGTCATCTTTTGGTGTACACGAAACTAGTATGCCATGTCTGGGAATAAAACATTGAATACATGTTAAAGTACTGCTTGTAATTATGAAAAAGTGCATATTCTATGGATTACTTACTTCGGATGGAACCGGTGAGACGAAGGATTTAGATCTACATGTAGCTCTAGCTTATTCGTGTTATTGATTTTCAGAATGTGCGTGCCTATTTGGTTGTGTGTGTAGAACATACTGATGTGTGTGTATTTTTGTTCATTAGTCTATTCGAATTGTTTTGCTTTTGGATGTAAGTAAACTTAAGGGTTTTTTCGTTTTTGAATTAACTTTGTCTTTGCTATTTTATCAAAGAAAATATTTTCAGTAAGAATAACCCGTTTGCAGCAAGTGTTTCAAAGCTCAATATAACTATTTCGGATTATCTTGTGTTTGGGTCACAAACTACAGTATGTGAAGGCTAGATCTAGACGCCATCAAAATCTGCAGCATCCCTAACAAAATTAGGCGAGTATAGTTTTTTGATAATTCATATTTAGAACGACTCTGTGTGTAAATCTACATGTACATGTATGTTGACATCGACATCCTTCAGTCAGAAGCAATCGCCGCCATATTGGATTTGATCATTTTCTTTCGAAAATAAAATGCATTATATTAGAGTAAAATTTTCTATTCGCGGTCGTAATGTCAATTTGCAGGCTGCGTACAATTGAATCGAGGTATATGGTGTTATTTTTTTCTCGTTTTACAGTTTGTGTGTGAAATTTTTTAAGACTATTTTGCGTACCGGAACAAATACATTCTATATCACTACGCATGGTTTCATTCATTGGATATAGATTTAAAGTGCTTTTAAAAATAAATTAAAATTATTGTTAAGGTTATTAATCTATTTATGTTAAATGTCACGATGAAAAAATCAATGGGATAAATAGAATACTGGAATTAGCGTTCAATAGAGAGAAGTTTATGTTGTTCGCGCTCCCGGTGTTCTAAGCCTCGCAACATAAATTTCTCTCTACTCAACGCTAGCCTAGTATTCTCTATTTGTCCTCTTGTTTGGATAATAATATGGGTTTATAGAATATATACCTGTATTCATGATAATGATGAAGAGGGGAAGGGGAAGAAGGAACATTATGAGGATGATGAAGATGGTGAGAATGATGATAGCTACAACAACATAATCATGGTCAATATAATAATAAAAACTATCATTATGAGTTGTTTTATAATAATCTTTCAAAGATATTCATCAATTACAATAAATAATTCGTTTACATTTGGTAACAAAACACTGCTTTTAACTATTTACCTAGATCCGGCTGAACTAAATGAGTGTTGTGGCAATTATGTTAAGAAAATAATAAAATCCACGATAAAAAGAATATTGCTGCTGTTTTATTAATCGGAAATTGACACTTAAGCCACTCCTCGTCACGAGCAAACAGCGTTACAACTATTTGATGATTTATAAATTGTATTACTCCACCAGATTTATGGGCATAACGATTAATGAAACATTTCTATTGTCGAACGTTGCGGGTATGTTTGTATAATAAAAACAACAGTAAACATTAATAAACCCTTTATAGTTATTTGTGCACAAATCAAATTTTCATAAATGTACCAAGAATAGTGTACACTTAACATGTAAACATGTATAAGATCTAACGCAACACTTTCAAACTTGATTGTCTCAGTTATTAGTAACGATTTTGATTTAAAACGATCATTTGAATACATTTTGATCAAGCTCACGATAAAATCATTCATCCTTGACGATCGGACGCTTAAAAAACGAGCAGTATGTATGTTTTATCTGTTTGCATGTGGAAATAATGAAACGCAATATTATTCTAATTGTATTTCAATTTTTATCATTTAAGGTCTAACATCAGGATAACATAAAAGTAGTTTTTTTTAAAAATGTATTGCTCATATGAATATTTCGGAGTGCAACCGCGCCTTTTAAGCAAATTGAAGGTTACCTGCGAGTGTACTGCCGACTTTGCTAACGCAACACTTTTCAAATTTGAATATCGATTTCATTCAAAATTGAAGATTTGGTTATCTTACTACATTCGGTGCAAGCTTACGATAAAATCATTCATCCTTAAAGATCGCACGCTTTAGCACGTGTAGTGGGTAGCATGCCATTTGCCAAAATGCTCGGTTGAGCTTCTGAATATTCGTATGTGTCTTACATTTTCCTAGGGTGAAAACCAACCTAAAATGATGAAATTAAATTAAATTTAGAATAATATTGCGTCCGACCATTTCCAAGTGCAAAAATACGAAACTATACATACCCAACGTGCTAAAGCCTTCAATTGTCACGGAGGAATGATTTATCGTGAGCTTGCTCAAAATGTAATCAAATGGTCGCATTTACAATTTTAAATCAAAGTCTTAACGCATAATTGAGGTATTCAAGTTTAAAAGTGTTGCGTTAGAAAAGTCTCCAGGTGTACAAAGAGTCTTTAAATACAGACACAACAATGATGAGGAAAATGTTAAAATGTGTTTAGAATGGAAATAGCTCTATTATCAATAGTCACCTACAAGAATTTATTCATAAAACTGCTTTGTAAAATACGTATATTTCGTATTCATATTAATTACACCCAATATCGTATAATAGATATTCAAGTTTTTAATTTAATTACAAATATTGAAAACTGTAAATATAAGTTTCTTATATTAAACCTAAGACGGTTTGAGATTATAACACATTAAAGATGTATTTTTTTATTATTTCTGAAAGTCCAAATTAAGGTTAAGAATAACACTGCTGGACTATTGTCAATAACTAAGATGAATAAACACAGCGTAAGCTAACATTATTAAAATGTTTAAAAAGTATACGACTTTGACAAAAACAAATATGACGTGAGTATATATTAAACGAGTATTACCTATACATTCAATGACTATCCCAACAAAATATTGATATGGCTATGACAATAATTTTGCCATCACACAATTTATATTAACTAATGGAGATAATGTCGAAAATCAAAGAAATGAGAGAAATAAAGAGTAGTACTTCTGGCACGGAGGATACTGACAGCAATAAAAACATTATTTTTAATAATAACTTATATTAACTAATCGTGTTATAAATATAGGAGCAAGTTCAGCGTGTACAAGATGAAGCAATGGCAATTGTATACATTCTGCTTTTGTTTAAACAACCCCTTAAGGCATTCAAACGTATGACTCCGAATCTTTTAATTGCTATTATATTCGCCTGTTACTGCATCACCTATTAAACACTTTTCAACGTTCATTTTAACATATACGTTTAGTGAATTATTATACAAACTGTAATTTGGTACAGTATTATATATAAGTTGCGGTTCAATCGTATTTATTGTTACTTGTCGTCGCTTTATTGCTGTAGTGCTCTATCTCCCTATTTTCAAAAATGAGTTTTTTATATTGCTGTGTTCGTGAGAACGAGATCTTTAATATGACGTAATCGGATTCAAGATTCAGTCGTCACAGAAGAAGTTGTTCGATTCCATTTTGCTCTATCTCCTACATTTTGTATAGAATACAGAAGAAGTTTTTCGATTCTATTTTGCTCCATTTCCCACATTTTTACAAACGGGTGAATGCTGTACTGCACCATCTCCGGTACTTAGAGCAAAGTAATTAACGATTTTTATATAAAAAAAATAGCAGAATGCTCTATCTCCATACATAAAATTGCAAAAAGCATTAACATATAATTTACTAAAGTAAATATTTAATTAAATTCATAGTCGTCGTTTGCTGATAAACACTCCGGTATATTTTTGTCCACATACGTGCACAAATAAGAGAGAAAATAAAGATTAAACCTTTAAATGCGTTTTCCTCCAAAAAAATGAAATTGGTTGTTAGAGCACTATAGCAATCAAGCGACGTTGTGTTAAAATCGACATTCTAACATTTTATCAAATTTAACACAGCAAGAAATTACTAATTGATAATTGCATTGACAGTAACTATGTGCGTATCATCTACATATTTTGCAAAAATTCAGCCAATAAATAAAAGTATGATCCGGATACTTTTACATTTATTAAATTGAAGTATAATGTATAAACTTCAAGACTATTGAGTAGCGATACTTACATGTATAAATGTATCTAACAAAAATCATATGCGACATATAAAGTAAAACACAGGTATATACAGAACACAAATTAATTCTTACACATATACGTGTTTATAAACAATAAACATATGCGAACATAAATAAGTTTGTCTCATTATTAAGACATATGTAAATAAATGTTTTTCTGTTAAATGTTTGGTATACAAAATAAATGAATTATTATAATTTAACTTTTTGTGTACGATGTGGTAATATCATATCACTATATATCATAATAAAGTGTAATGTATTCGTTTAAATGTTATAATTAAAATGAATGAATTTAATTTTCTAGCTAATGTCATACTCGAATGGCATTGATCTCATTTTGCAATATATAAATTGTGAGATTCTAATATTTTATTTTAATGGAATGACATCCGCTTTTTGTATCACATACGGCATACCATTATTTAAACACAACGACGTTTCTGCAGTAAAAGAGTGTATTGCAGCCTTACCGAACATAAGATTAGATAATGATAACTTTACTACAACTAATCATAGAGTCATAATATGTTTAACAATATTTGCTTACGTGATTACTTCTAAGCTACATGATTAAGACCTTAATATTACCATAAAAGGAAATATAAGGCAATGCTCAAACATCGATTTTGAAGACGTAATCGTTCTCAATTCTTTTTGAGACATTAAGCATTGCTTTCGGTCTATTGCCAGCATTTCTGTCATTGTTAATCTCGGTCCGCGTTTGTTCGCCAGTAACATGTTTAAAGTCCAGATCTATGGCCCCTTCGTTAATTATGTTGTAAATTTCATCAGGAGCCAACATCTCATCCTCATTCACATGGTTATACACTTCTGAACTTTCTGAAACACTACTTGCATACATTGGTTTCATTGATTCAAGTTCAAATGACTTGTTAAAAGAGTCTGAATTCTGATTGGTCGAATTTGTAGGCTGACTGAGTCTACCATTTTGAAAAGAACTGTTCATGTGAGAAGAGGGCTGTTTCTTCTTTTTTGGCATTGACAGGTTTAATCGTTGCCAAAATTTATCGATCTTTTTAGACTGGTCTCCCGGCCATTCAATGTATGTAACTGAAAAAATAATACAATGTGTGTAAGAGGTATAACTCTACTATGAAACATATAATGCTTATGAAATGAAAACATTTACATATTTAAAGAAACTAATTTGCTTATACACCTTTCTTTATTTACATTTAACATATATATATATATATATATATATATATATATATCGTTTTGAGAGTTCAAGAGTTTTATCTAAAACACAATCATATAGCAGTAATATAAAAAATGCATGTATAAATATACCGAAACATTGCCAATACACAGTTTAACCGAAACTTGTGTATTGCATCAAATTCGAAGTATGACAAAGATATATTTAATCATGTACGAGTTTAAACAACCTACCAGAGTCTAGAATACTTTTCAAGTTGGGGTCTATGGTGTCTTTGTGCGGCGATATATCTTCCAGAAGAATGGGGATTATCTTGTTCTTGCGCTCGAGCATCTTCTGCTGTGCCAACTGCCACTCCATCTTGGTGAAGTTACTCGTGAGGTAGTGAGGGGAGACGACCAGGATCGTGCGACGACTGTTCTCCACGGCGTAGATGATGTTGTTGGTGATCTCTGGTAGGAACAAACATAATAAGCGTGCTTATGGAAATCAACAACACAAACAGTAAGTCGAGTTTAAACTCGCATCACACAGACATTGTAAGGAAGTTATTCCACGTGTTAAGGAGTCTTGTTTCCCTACAGACAATGTTATACTATCCTGATTCAGTTGTTCGTCACTTGACAACTTCAATAACTTAAATCAGTACAGGGTATCAAATCTGTAAACTGGCATTTAACTATCTGCATTCTTTGCGTCAGATGTTACCAAAATCACTTGCTGAAAAACAATACACTCCATGTGGTATATTTTACCCAAAATGATATGTACACAGCTTGTTTTGTATTATTGATTTTTTTTTATATTTTGTAAGCATATAACACAGACAATATGGCAAGATTGACGCAAGTACGATGATTGTACTGACACATATATTTGTACTGGTTAATTTAAGTTCAAGAAAAGTTGACAATTGTCAAATTAAGAATACACCGACATTACATACATTTTAATGTCAAATAAATTGTTGTAAAGCAATCAAAGCTTACTTTATATAATGTGAGACGGATGAACCGTTATATGGGCTCTTTCAAACGTTTATATACTGTCTTTCGATTCGAACTTTTTGCAAACGCAAGTTTGTTTATGTCCTATTTGTATGATCATCGAAAGTTCATGCTTTTCATTAGCACTTGTACTGTTAACCGCCATAAGGTGGACAAGTCACTTTTAGTGCTAAGCAGGAAGTATATCTTACTGTATTCGAAATTTGAAATACATATTTTATTCAATTAAAATAAATTAAGCCTCGTGATATGTATATAATCACTTACTGTCAATGTTAATGAAAAATATGTTTGTTTTTCTTTCTACAATTGTTGCTTTTTCACTAGAAGTACTAATGGTTTTTATCAAAGTATAAGATTAATGGATGAACCCCGAATTATTCACCGCAATAACGGAAGTTCTCTAAACACACACCATGCCTGTGAATTACATTTTCTTTTAACGCAAAATCTGCCATAAAAAAATCCACAATAAACTGATCATAAAAATAACGAATTTTTAATGTAAAGAAAGTTTTAAATTAGTCACCGCCGCATAGGGATTTCCAATCACATGGCTGTGCTTTATTTTTTATTTAACAGACTCGTTTGATATATTTTCTTAATGTGTGTTTTGTCATATAAACTGAACCTTACACTTTTTTCAAATCGTTTATATTAAATTTAGAAGCTTCAATGGGTTGCATTTGCTGAACGTAATAAAATGTTATTACAGGTCTCTAATAGTCATATAAATTACATTTCACGACTTAATGTACAAATCCTTGAAATTATAAACGAATATCTTTAATACTGTCCAAATGTTTAGGTTTTGATTTACAAAAAGCCAGAAAAAATGTATTTCAAACGTGGATTGACTCACTGAAAGTAATTAACGGAATACATTTTGCATATTTTTGGCTGACAGTGATGACCTTAAATTAAATTGAAAAACATTACGTCAATTGATTCCACTTATCATTTTAAAAAGCTCCGTCAGAAGTTTAAATTAGCAATTTGAAGTATATTTTAAAACGAAGCATTTTAAATAATACATTACATCAATGAAATGCCTAAAAAAACTTTGCAATATTGACTGTCATTCAACGTACATATGTAATATATTTTATGTTAAAACTCAAAACATATCTTAACATGCATTCGGAATAATCAAATGAGCAAAGTGAATTTAGGTTTACCCGTAAAAAATCTAATGTTGTAACAACGCCAAAAAAAAGCAAGACATAATAATATTAAGTTTTAAGCACGTATCGTACATTCATAAAGGTGTGTATGATAAACTGTCTAACGAAACTAGTCATGTGCTTAATTTACCATTAACATTAATTTTTAATACTAACACGATTATGACAGGTAATGATATACAGAAACTTGAGCTTATACAATCTTAATTAGGTCTAGAATATATATATGTCAAATGTACCTGTAGATGAGAATAGCGTTTAACTCCGTAGAATGATAATTAATCTTTGAATTGTTTTAAGAACAAAACCATGTCAAGCATAATTCAGTTTTAGGGGCTTTTAATTATAATAAAACTCTTATAAAACCGACATCATGATAGTTTTATTGCAATTGACAATGACAATGATCTTCATGTTAACGTAATATTTGCGTAAGACTATACCAAAACGCATTCATAATAAATCAATTTTAAGGAAAATTTGTATTAACATAAAAAGTAAGGCACGATTAGATTCCGGGCGTCATCGTGTAAGAATATATGAAATCTTTCTATGACAAAATGAGTCATTTCCAAACGCTCTGACTTGGTGTGCTTTTGATAAAAACAACAATGTTTGTTGAAGGTAACTAATCGGTCATATAGTACATTTAGATGTTTTTAAATTAGCTGCTGTTCATATTATTTCAACAGTAAGACTTGTTTTAATTGATTTTTGAAGTTCATGTGGAATCATAAGAGCTCATGATAGTTAATCCGTTTATTGACAAAGCATTAACACATGTTGGTTTAACAAGGCATTTTACTGTTAGAAAGATGGTCTTACCATTTCCCGGAATAAAATCTTTATAATGAACGTTCACGTTGAAACCCATTTCTCGGGTGAGTTTTGGGAATAACGTATGGATGACGTAATCTTCATCCGGGGTATTGGAACGGTACGAGATGAAAGCGTCCCATTGCCGTTCGTCTGTGGGAGAAATATAAGAAAGCAATAGCTTCATGTTTTACGAAGACAAAATATAAAAAATAAGATTGATACCCTCAAAGCCTAAAATAGTTTCCTGATTTATTCACGGAATTGATATCAAAAACAAAATATATTAAACTGCATAAGGTGCATGTTCAATTTCTGAAATAAGTCCCAGAGTTTGATTTTAGTCAGTCATAAAAGATAGGATGTATTCACGTCTAGTTTCAGTTAATTACCGTCATCTTCGTACGCTTGAAACAACCTGACAGCTTTCAGAACAACAATGACGCGCCGTTTCCATAGATACATAAGGAACAGTGACGTAAGCAGCGTCATCACAAGGATTGGAATCAGTATGACAAGCAGATAGAACCACCACTTCACCTTCTCCGGTTCTATGTACTTCACTGGAAAAAACAACAACAACACCAACATCATTTCAGTATCAATCCAAAAGCAGTCGACGATTTTTCAAAAAGGCTTAAGCCAGATTTAATAACAATTGCCTCAAGTTACACATTTTATTATTTTTATAATCCTATTCAAGCGTTGATGGCTCTCACAATATAATTTATCTGATAAAATATATGTTGTTTATTTTTCTTATGTATGTTGTTTATTTTTCAAGCCATTCCAAATTAAGAAAAGAAACACTATTACAACGTAAAACGTGCTTGTGAAATAATCATGTGTGAACAGACATAACATTTTTCAACAAATGGTCGCCGTGACATAGAAAAAAGCAAAATACTTATTCGAGACTCTTTTAACAATCCTCTGCGTGATATCTTGTTTTATCTAACATTTGTACAACTCCATTTTATTTGGTATTTTAAGAACAATGTCAACTACTTAATGCAAGCAACATTATAAATGCTATAGGTCAGTTTAAAATAATACTTTCAATCCTTGGAAATATGTTTGTTTGGGACTGCCTAAGAGACTCGACAAAAAGTTGCTTTCGGCCTGATTAAAAATATTTTTTAACCAAATTCACAAGAAACACCAATGAACTTACGTTTATGTTCACAATACGTGTTCATTGCAACCATTATTTAATAGGTGGCAAAACTTTAATAAGTTGGTGATTTCATCAATCGGTGGGATACGTCCGTTATACATTCAACATTGTATTAACGCGACTTCTATTTTTAGAAATGCACATATGTTTTATGTTAAGCTTTTATTATGCTAGAAAGAAGCGCAAACATTATGTTTAATGTAACATGTCACGTAATCTTCTTGTAAGCGACATTTGTTGATTTGTGTCTGTGTACACATGAACGTTTTTAACAATAACACGTCAAATCAAAGTTAAATTCCACATTGTATTTGCTGATTTTTACTAATGCAAATTACAAAAGCATCGCTCTTCACCAAAACACTCAATCCATCATTTATGCAAAGAGTATATCGATTGGAGCAGAATATAAAACAGTTATCATTACAATTACAAGTAAAAAACTATTTGTTCCAACTTATCAGAACACCATATATTTTGTTATTGGCCAATTAACAACAACACGCTGAGTTTTATTTTTTAAACACATTTTTTTACACACATATCGGTTTATTCACTAATGTATATATTTTATTGATTGCAAATTATGTGATTAACAAGTGTGCAAAAACTTGAGGGTTAATTTCATCCGAGATAAACTGTCGTTGTTTATTAAAATTGTCAAAATATAATCATACATTTTTCATAAATAACGTCAACATATAGAGAGGGAAATATACAGGGAAAATAAAGATGGACTATAGTAAAAGCGAATTTAATTCAGAGACAATTGTGTGCCTTTCGATTGTTCATTTCGACATTTTTACGTTTCTGTTGTTTATGTGCATGTAAATAAGCGAATGGAAGAAAAGTTCGACAATAATCTAGACTGAAAAGTGTTATGGAAACGTGTGAAGCTTTGCTAAATAGATATTACAGAATCCGGATAGTGCCATCTATAATCTCGCCCTTCTTTCATCAAGGGCGACACACGATACACGATATTTTGTGTGACAGTCGCGGCGACGCACGATATTTTGCGCGATAGTCGCGGCGACGCACGATATTTTGCGCGACAGTCGCGGCGACGCACGATAAATTTAACACGAAATATCGCCCTTGTGCGACAGTCGCCCTTTTATATACGATATCTCGTCCTTTGAACACGACCGTCGCCCTTTGAACACGACCGTCGCCCTTTTAGAACGAGACCGTCACCCTTTTAAATGCAAAATATCGTGTATCGTGTGTCGCCCTTGATGAAAGGGCGAGATTATAGATGGCACTATCCGGATTCCGTAGGAAGAAAATTTCGACAATAACCTAGACTGAAAAGTGTTATGGAGCCGTGTGAAGCTTTGCTAGATAGATATAGATATAGATATAAGCTACGTTAAGTTGTAAAGATGTAAACATGCGTCAGGTCTACTACAAGTAAATGTGTTTACTAATTATTCTAATGAACTGGATTGCAATGTTATCGCCTAAATATACTGATATGCAACTTTTTTGAAAACATCATCCGAACAAATAACAAAAGCCCTATGAGAAGGAATTACAAAGGGACATAGTTCTGTGCATATTGCATCTACAGTGATATTTCACTGCACCTAATAACCCACACATCCAGTCAATCCATTCAATAATATTTGGAAATCATAACTGAATACGTAGTGCGAAAGATGGGATTGCATTACAAAATAAATACAACAGCTAGAAATTATAATCCTAGACAAATAAAGCCGCTTGTAAAACGACAAAACATGTTTGAAGTTTGAAGGTGTATAAGTATGAAAAGGTTTAACAGTACATGTTCGACAATTGAAAACAAAGTATTAGGCAATCGATCAACAGTAATAATTCTAATGCAGCTGGAGTTATGATTCTTTAGAATTAAACAAATCCAGCATTTATCGATACACGAAGATTTTGCTCTTGTAATAAATCCCGTTAAAATATGCTCAGGAAAGGCCCTCATCGACACCTGAGAATTGGGAATAACCATGGAAAGTTAGAGATGTAATTCGAATTCGTTGCGTTCCGAATTATGCCAATATAGTTATTTATCAATGTACAGTTACAAAAGCTCTAAATGGATAAATTGTTCGGGCGATAAACATGGGACCCTATGTTTATGACCATAATAATCATAGCACGAAAAACTAATTTGATTCTCTTTCAATGATATGCATTTTTTTGAAACTTTGCTGGCCTTTAGTGGTATTAAACCGATTCAAAAGGTTTCAATTTAAATAGCTTGACAATGTCAAACAAATAAGTGCATTACAATTATATCGAAATATATTATGCCGATCCTAAAATAATAATAACAGTTAGAATGGGTTTTACTCTATGCCAGCCATTTTGTAATACCATCTTAATGTATTTGTCTGTACAATTTAAATGTAGATTTAATGAACGTATTTGAATACTGACGAATGTGAATATTGGACCAGGGCCGTTTGACGTAAATGAATTCACTGTGGAGAAACATTTCAATATGAGCCATGAAGGTTGTTGTATACATAGATTTGAAACAATTCAATTTAACCATAGAATAATAACTTTATCAGATTAAAGCATCTAAACCAATTATGTGCACAAAGTATACTTAAGAATAATATCTTAATATAGCTGTTATCGTGCTTTTCTCATTGAAAACTCGTTTAAAATATCAGCCTAAAGAAGTTTCCTTAAATAGATTCGGATCCTCGTTTACAAATGCTTCATTCAAAGACTTACATCTTACTTGTGTTGCCTATAAAGTGAGTCTAAATGACACACGAGTTGAATTTAATTTTGATATTGTACATTTCCAATTTGTAATATTCCTGAAGTCAATTCTGATGGAAGTAATATTATACAAGAAGGCTTAGTAAAATGGCTAAATCTTGCACTCGTTAAAAACATTATTTTATTCAACATAAAAATATTAGTATAAGGCAATATATTCTGATTTCCCACCGGACTTCACACCGGACCTCGATCTCTGCCCGAATGCGGTTTGAGTATAACAATATTGTAGCTCACAAGTAAATGTTAAAAGGATATAACAGTTTGCACTCAAAATCGATAAATGTTATTTGGTGAAACTTAGTTGTTCGATGCTGCAGAAAATTGTGAAGTATAAACAGCAGTTTTTCGCGAGACAACTACTAAATATCGGCATATTTCCAAGATGAGATAATTGCAGTTGTATATCATGTCTAGATTCCGCATGGTCCCATGAAAAACCTTCATAGTTTTTGAAGACACTATATTCGGTTCTTAGAAATTATGCTATAAGAAGCACCTAAATAATGTCTAACATCAATAATTGTAACGTTCGACAGCCATTTACTTCTTTAAATTTGATGACTTTATTGAATTTTATTTTCGAGTCTGTTGTAGCTGTATTTACAACATATGCATATGAATGGATATCTTGTAGAAAATTACTGTTCATATTGCATACGCAATTTTTGGATTCAGAATATTAATACCAGTTAAACTACGCAAACCTATATAACATTTATGCAGCAGTAATATTTTAAATCTGGATATTAATCCAATACATAGCTCTGCGCTTAAAAATGTTAAAGCATTTACGTTTTATAATATTTTACAGCTGGGGCATTTTATCATATTTTACAGATGTACCATTTTATAAAATTTTCAGCTTGGCCATTTTATTATATTTTACAGCTTGACCATTTTATAATGTTTTACAGCTGAAACATCTTGTACGGGTTTTCAGCTAAGAAACCATATATTTTGAGTTGCAGATGTGATATTTAATACTATTTTTAACCTGCTAACTTTAATTGTATACGTCTTAAGGTTTATGTAGTTATTAGTAGGAGAGGTTTATAATAAAGTGCAGGCGAACATTGAAAAATATTTTGCAGCGGTATTATTATATACTATTTTGGGTGTATGTATTAAACAAACAATAAAGACCTATTCGTACCAGGCGGATCGTATATTTCACACAGTGACCCTGTATAGTTCGTGTCACAGTTACAGCGCTCCTCCTGTCGCTCCACGTGGTAGTAGCACTGCCCCTGGTTGCCACAATCCTTGCAACATTTGTGCTCACACAGCTGACTGGGAGATACACCTAAATCGCACCGGCAATAGAGCAAGGGATCATTTGTGACGCAGGTTCCGTACTTGCAGCTAAACATGCCTTTGCACGACCGCTCTGATTCCGATCTGATGACGTAGTCAGAGCTGCAGGCGTCCAGGCGCGGCGAAATTGGCGGACTCTGAGTGGTGGTCTCATTTCCGTTTGGAAAACAGTACACTTTACCAAACAGGAACGGTATACATTGACGACCTGTCCCGCAATGCTCCGTACAAGAAATATTGCACGTGCCACCAGTCCAACCTTCGTAACAACTGCACGTGCCCGGACCATTACAAGCGCCGTGAACGCAGCTGCACAAACTGTTAGATACGTCGATTGGTGCGTCGCATTTGTTTCCCGTGTAATTTCGCTCACAATCACATACGTTCAATCCGTTTTCCGGCACTACGCGACATGCGCCATGTGTGCCACAGCCCCGACAGCAACTATGCTCGCACAGCGTACCGGTAGCCCCATGGTCACATTCGCAACGTACCCCTTCTGTCTTTTCAATGCAGACTCCGAATTCACAAATCACAAAAGATCCTCTACAGCTTCTTTCAGATTCTGATCGTTTTACATAGGTCGGACTACATACATCAGGAATCTGATGGTGCACAGGACTGTCATTCACGCTGTCTGGTATACATTGCACGCTCCCGTTCACATCAATACATAGCATACTAGCACCACAAAGTTGAGAGCACGACATATTGCACGTGTTACCGAACCAACCTTTATTACAGAGGCATTTGGTAGTGGCGTCAGACAAACACGTTCCGTATATGCAATTACAATTTCCGATGGATGATAATGTTGACTTGATGTTTACCGCTGTAGATGGTGGTGACGTCAATATCTCGGATGACGTCAAATTATCACACTTTCCTGGTGGACACACGCAGACCATTAAACAATTATCCGTAGTTATGCATTCTTGATCAGCACTACAGTTATTTGGTATTATAGAACACAGATCAACTGGACATTTGGCACTAGCCCGGTATAAAAAGAATACGCATGTTAAACAATGTAAATTCATTAATTTTACCCAAACAGCCATTGTAACGCACGTTTAGATCGTCTGCTATATGTCAATTATCATGATAAATACTATAAAAATCCGTGTGTAACTCGTTGTCCAATTATCTTGTATTATTTGCACGGTTATAATTCAATATTCACGATAATTCGTTTCTAAAGAAAATAACAACACGGTCATATGAGTCGTTTTTATATTGTTCTGGTTTGTAAAATTTAGTAAATTCATTCACTTCCAAATCCAAAATCATGGGTAGAAAATGGTTTTAATTTCACAAATAGCATGTCTTCAAACACCGCCTCGTCTATTTGATCATCGTTTTCTTTAAACAGGATTTCAAACTGTAAAATAGCATTCGTTCAACTTCCTATTATAAGCCTTCCAATCCCAATACAAGGTACAAACGCCTTATTCAAATATCGCTTTCCACAAGTTTACAACTCGGTCTCTTGTGTCCACTAATTAAACTGCCACAACACCGAACCCAATATTTATTCCGATACCGTAGCATGAACTTATCCAGCATGAAAAAACACCCTAAAAAGTGCTTAATGACAGTCGAACGGCGGTGGCATGTTATTTCAGCTAACAACACAAAACTTAACCATTTATGCCTAGCGTCCTGAAAAAAGGCCTTGGCAAACAGCGTAGACAGCATAATGCGGCGTCTATTCAGGGTCTACACTGTTTGCTTAAACGAAATTCTGTAAGATATATTCTAAAAATACAAATAAATATACCAGACATCCCTAGTTTTGGAAATAAATTTATCCAATTTAGAAGGATGGGAGAGTCCACGAGGCATAAATGGGTTAAGTAGAATGGTGTCTGGCTTCTAGTCTCTCAAACATAAAATCTTAAAACTCTTGAAGATTTATTCGCATTAAACCGAAGAGCTCTTTTTTCCGATTATTACCTTTCTAAGAAACTTTCCTCAGTCGGTGCACAATCACATTTTTTTTCAAAACCTAATCACATGCATTCCGTTTTCGCCAAAGACATATATATAAATATATATGTATATATGTAATGTCAATTGTGAGTAAGCCATGCATTATTTAATAACAATTGTATTAAAAAAACCACACTCTGGCAATTGTGGATAAAAGGTAAACCTTAAATGTATGTTTTCTATTTGTGTCGACAGAGTAGGAAATATGTGTATATATTGTGTTCTTAATGTTTCTTTTCGTGAGTTTTTTTGTTACTCTGACACGTTTCGCTTACGGAAACATTGATCTTCAATTAAAGTCAACTGTAGCAATACATACTTTTGTTTCATTTAAAAGTATAGCTTATATTGCATATCCAATGATACAGCAAATAGAATTTCCATTCTGAGTGATATACAGCCGTCAGATGCTCAATACAAATCGTGCGTTGTCTTGATAAAGATATGTCGCAGTTATTTGGTTCGTCTTAAAATATTTATTTCATTATTGATGTTATTGTTGGATCTAACATTCATTAAAACCACTGCATACTGATTTATTGTTATGTTATCAACATTACAGTTCAATCTTGTATTTTATTAGAAGTCCGATTAACGTTTGCACGAATTTAGCCAATTGGAAAACAGCGACATTGTCTTTCACCAGTAAAATAGATTTAAATCATGGCACAATTATAAGTAAAACTACACATTTTGAATAAGATTATATTTCAGGCTATATGCTTGCATTTTAAGATATAGGTGCATGGGAACAATTAGGCTCACGGGTTCAGATATTGTATAACTATTGCTTCAGCGCATTTTAAACAAACGTTTGCTGCTGAACGTGCCAGTCACAAACATACGTTAAAGGGGCCTTTGCACGTTTGGGTAAATTGACAAAATTGGAAAAATGTTGTTTCAGATAAGCAAATTTTCGTTTCAGTTATGATATTTGTGAGGTAACAGAAATACTGAACATTTACCACGCTCTAAAATAGCCGTTATATGCATCTTTTGACGATTTAAAAACCTGAAAATTATAAAGCGCTGCAACGCGAAACGAATTAATAATTTGGAGAGTTTTGTTGTTGTCGCTATATTTTGTGAAACTACGAGGATTACTTATATAGAGTATAAAAAACGTTTGACATTGTATCTGGAACGATAGGTCTAAGTCGTAGAGTTTTTACTCCAGAACTCCAGGGGTCAGTGGTTCGAGCCCTGCTGAGGCTCACTTTTTTTCTTTTTTTAATTTTATCCTTGATTTTTTACTGGATCGTTTTAGATCCAATGTTTACATTTATCAATATAAAGCATTTAATGACAAACTTCAAAACATGCCAAAATCTGTGAAAAGGCCCCTTTAAAGGGATCTTTTCACGGCTTGGTAAATTGACAAAATTGAAAAAAAATGTTCATGCCGGGTATGCGAATACTTCGTTGACGGATGGCACTTCACTAACAGAGAACAACAAAAGCCACGCGCGAGAGGCGAGTTCTTCAGCTTTTTTGTATTTATGTTCTGTTTATTTGGTTTTTAGACACAGAACATTGTTTGGGTGATTAACGGTATAGCACTTCGTATTGCGGAGAAAGAAATTCGCGGAAAAACGGTGAATTATTTTTTAAAAAAAACGATAAAATTCCATCGATAATCAGCATGAATTGAATGATCAGTACATATTTTAACAAAATAAACATACTTGGAAATAAATCAAGAACGTGCTTACTATTCGAAATAAAAGATCAATATATCCAGTAATGTTACAACATGTTACATTTTAGTTTACTAATGTATTTGAGAAAATTCAAATGTTTTAAGAGTCGCATGCACATTTTTCATCTGCACTTCGTTTACCGATCATCTAAAAAACAATGGCACTTCGTTTCCCGACATCTAGACACTTTTTTCCAGATACAACACACTCGTTTTTTGTGAATCAAAAATTCAGAATTCGCTGTGGAATACTGTTAAAGTTAGCAGGCAATAAATAAAAATGTATGTACTTAGTACGCAAAAAAAAACGAATTACCAAAGCATGTTCTTATCCCTTTGAAATATGATTATGATTTGGTATAAATGTGAAAGAGAAATGTTAAACACATTGGATATGTCTAATGAGTAAAATCTATATGACCATATATTTTTAATTACGTTCTAAACGGTTGATCTAAAGCATTTATCTCTATGTCCAAATGAAGGTACTAAAGCTATTTACTTATATATTAGATAGCATGTCATGAATAATCACTCTGCATAAACTGCCTCTCAGAGATTAATATCAGCAGCGATGCAGGTCCGAAATTCTATAGGAACTTTTTGGCTCAATGCCAGTAAACGAAAATAGCAATAAAAGTACGGGCTGGGTCGACTCAATCACACGACAGTGGTGTAAAAAGTTATGCATGTCCGTCTTTGTTTTTAATATAAACACAACACATGCTGCATATGAAGTTGCATATAAGTGACACAATTATTTATTACAGGATGAGTGACATGTACAATAGAAGCACCTATACTTCGAAAGAGTCTTCTTATCCATGGGTTCAGATCCTGTAAAAAGACAAAACAAGAATACATTTGAAAGAACAGATGTGACAAATGTCAGACCAATATTCAAACTTGACATAAACATCATCTAGAATACCACTTCTGACCAAGTTTGGTGAAGATCGGATGAAAACCGAGAGAGCGGACACTTAATACGGACCGACCGACCGACAGACCGACAGACAGACAAGTTCTATCCTATATAGCACCCTAAACTTCGTCTGTGGGGGTATACTAAGTACTAACTCCATAATATGACATTTAAACATTTTATGTACGCATTCCTTTTTTCCGGAATCAGTTGTTTTTACGATTTAATTTTACCCGTGTTTCTTTAAACTCAACCAATACAGTGATTTAGGGTCAGGTGAATCGCACTTCGAGCAAACGTTAGCGTTGCGTAAAGGGAATTGCTCCCTATAAGCAGGGCTCAAAATTAAGGGAGATTTACCATTCTCTTTTTAGTTTTGTTGCTACGCATAAGTATCGTCTTGATGATGCGATTCAAATAAGCACAACCGACATAGGATTTTATGAAGAACAAATGTGTATTTGCCTCATAAAGACCCCTTCACTACCGTTATCTAGAGCCCTGCTATCAGTAAAATTAAACACGATTTTGTTGATCCGCATTATCCGTTGTATTTTCATTTCTCTGAATCTCAAGTTACCAATAAAAACATGTTCATTATGTACACATTTATTTAATAATAAATATTATCTTATTTGAAAATTGCAATTATAATAAACATAATATAAATTAATAGTAATGTGATATTTGTGAAAAATATATTTTCAAAATGTTTCGTATGAATAGCCATAATATAAATAAATGCATTTAAGGTAGAAGATAAAACTCAGTTATTAGAGTGGCCGCTTTGTTGAAAGTCTCCGTAATCTGAAGTGCCCTTTATCGGTAAACAAAGTGGCTGCAACTTTATGTATGCCAACTATTACAACATGCACTGTCTTTGTTTATATTTCATTGAATATTATCAAAATTTCAGTATTTAAAGCACAGTGATTACTCTACATGCTGGAATAGCAAACAATTTCTTGCAATAATTCTAAGTAGTTTTATTTTGTTAAAATGTTTACTGTTTATCCAGTTTATGCTGTTTTCCGATCGAATTTTCTATTTTTTGGGCAAAACTGTACCATTCTTCCGTGAAATTGTGTATTTCCAAACAAAAGGATACACCATTTATCAACTCGACCATGTGTCTTGTCTTAAAAACTAATCTTTATGATATAACTTTAAATAAAACAAAGGAACTTACCTCTCGCCACGCGCGTTTGTTGTTCTCTGTTAGTGAAGTGCCATCCGTCAACGAAGTATTCGCATACCCGGCGTGATGTTTCAGATTCGCAAATTTTCGGTTTAGTTATGATATTTGTGAGAAAACAGTAATACTGAACATTTACCATGGTCTAATATAGCCATTATATGCATATTTTGAAGATTTAAAAACCTGAATATTATAAAGCGTTGCAACGCGAAACGATTGAATAATTTGGAGAGTTCTGTTGTTGTCGTTTAAATTTGTGAAACTACGAAATTGCTTATATAAGGTATAAAATACGCATCTTATGTATGCTTGGCAGAATAGCTCAGTTGGCTTATGTGTTTTTATTTCATGATTTCGGGGGTCACTGGATCGAGACCTGCTGCGCGCTACTTTTTTTTACTTTTTTAAATTTTATTTTGTTTTTTTTAATGGAGCTTTTAAAATTAAATATTTACATTTATCAATATAAAAAAAGCATTTAATGACAAACTTCAAAACATGCCAAAATCTATGAAAAGGCCCCTTTAAGGCAGTAAGATCAACCATTTAAAAAAATTAAGAAAAATCAGGTGCACTTCATGCTTAATGATATTAATTTATCCATAAACCGGTACTTTTTAATACTGATTTTATTCTTCATTGAGACATTATTAAATTGGATCAAGGTGTTTGCATCTGATATCTGATATTTGTTATGTATATGACAGAGTATTAATAAAACAGCTAGTGATTCTATTTTATATATCATTTATTGTGACGATATTCGGATTTATCACATGGCTAAGTAGGTCAGAAGTAAATTCATTGGAAATAGCAGCAATATATTTTTTTCCCCGTTTAAGATGTCTTGACGCGTCATTAAATTATTGCATTGCGGCGTAAAATAAAGCCACATATTCAACATATGAACCCTTTACGTAATTGACCTTTTTAAGAAAACCAAATTACTGTTTCTTAAAAGTCCTTGTCATTAGTAGAAATATATATTTTAGTTCGACATTTTATTATGAATATTTTAAGCGTAATATCCCAGACCGACAGGCATTTACATTACTTGACATTAATAGAAAAACTAAAATGCAAGGTAAGTGATTTTTTGTTTTGCTTACAAGTGTATCACGTACGATAATAAAAGAACCCATGTTTTCATTCACGATCTGTTGTTATAATGTATTAAACTCTTTCTTAGTTGCTGCTATTAATAATGCGTGTTGTGTCACACAACATGTTCTGGAATGTGCGCGATATATCCCATGCGCCGATCCGAATCCTTATCAATGTGAAACGTCAAGTCAGAACGTGTCAAAGCAGAACATTTCAGATTAGAGCGTTTTTATCCGTACGTAAACAAGTCAAAAACGTACTGACTACGGACAGAGGAAACATGGAACAATTGATAAAAAAGACGAACTGCGAAGTATACTTTTACAAAAAAAATACGGTGTATACCGAAAGGTTAATTCCCACAATTAACAAAATGCGATATTAAGTTTTATTCCATCTGATGAAAACATGAAACACGAATCAATTTATCGTTCGGATATAAAGTGCAACAAATAAGCTGCGTACACCGTGAGAATGAAATGAATGTCTTAGCTTCCAATCGATGTTTGAATCTCGATGTTTATCATGAAAACGTGTGCGGGGGTAAATATAGTGCTTTGTTTATATTTCTGGAAAATATGTTCCACTCAATTATTTTTGATTTACGAATACCACTATTCCTCCCGAATTACATAGTTCGAAGTAACAAAAATACCAAGATACACAACCATTTTTATCGGGGACCTGATAGATTCAAGAACTATGCCTAAACAAGTGCCAACAAAAGAGGTACGTAAACTGTGTGTTAAAAAGAAACTTAACATTGATCGGCGATTAACATGTAAAAAAAATTAATTCGTTTCAGAGAGATCCTGCAAACGTGGGTATGATTTTTTTAGATGAAGTGAAGAAGACAAAGGCGGAGACTTGCACAGTTGTGATTTGGTGCTTTAAGTTGAACGCAGAGAGATGAAACATCCTTTTTTAAGTGAAAAAACGTTATAGGTATGTTTAAGTAGTGCAGAGTGATGCTATTCTGCAGGGATTCGAGGAGACGCAGAGTCTTGCAGTAATGCAAGCATCTCGGAATTGGTTTGTTTTTGACAGAAGCAAATTGATTTCATTGGGTTATTCAGACATATCCTGAACAGCGAATCAAACATCAACCAAACGCATCATAAGTGTAATGGTAATATCCCAATTATTCCACTACTTGACATCACATCTTAAACACTCTTACGATTGAAGGAACCCTTGGTACGTCGTTAATCTTCTCTCCATTTTATTATTATCACTGAAATCAAATTGTTAAATGTAAAGAGCACACTAACAGTTCTATTCAAATATATGTCTTCAGCAGCCCCCCCCCCTCCCCCGGCTCAAAATTTTAGTAAGCCATATTTACGTAAAACACAGAAATTCTTCACATGTTAACTGGTTCATGGGGTATAATGAACACAAATATATTATTAGTATACAATTGGTTTCGCTGCATCGATCATTTGCGTCGATACGGATCATATTATATATTTTGATATAATATGCAAAACTTTAAATGACTAAAGCATGAAATTTCCCTCCCCAGTTGGCCAGTTTAGGCCAAATGGTCCCAATAAAAAACCATATGCTTAAATGATCTACAACTAAGCTGTATTTTAAAATTTTAATGGTTGGTTGGGAGAGGGTTCTATCATTTCTTACTGGCATTATATATTAATTATCAAAAAAAATTTGCTTATAATTTCCTTGTATAACTCTGTTTGCAAGCAATTTAAAATGCAGCACGTTGCGTTCCTTTTGATACAGATTACAATTCAAAGCATTAATGCAAACTGGATTAAATATTTTAAAAGAACCGATTAAAAAAGTACGGTAATCATATTCAGTTAAGCAATTTTAAAATGCCTTTAACATAAAAGTACGTGATCTTCAAGCAGATGTCAATGAATATTTTAGTTTATATTTACTCAATGGTTATTGCTTTGCATTCAGATTATAATAAAACTAATTCTTAGAATTAGAAAAATATTTGCCAAAAGTAAACAACTAAATGATATATGCAAGATATGCCTCAAAAGGGCAATTCACGCCATTGATTATTTTGTAAACGTCGTGCTAAAACTAAAAGGGGAGCCGGGATGATCAGCTAAGTGACGTTTCAGAACACATAACATTCTTTATATTTAATTTTTATGTTTGTAATTACAAGTTTACATATTGTTTTCGTATTATGCAAATAATATTTAACATAGTGCCCTATGTGTGTCAAACGAACATGGAAGCACTTACAACTTGTGTCATAATACATACTTATACATATTTATTTACTGTTAATTGATATAAAAGTTTGCGGATGTGTTAAATAAACAGTAAATACTTGTGATAAAGTAATAAATACCAAGTTATTAAATAGGTTTCCGTATATCTGTACGTTAACATATTATTATTTTCTAGGTAACAGTATACCAAATAATTGGTAGATGAGCAATGCTATAGTTGCATTACAAGTATTTAATAAAGTATATATTTTTCATGCTTGGATTTCAATATTTGGAAACTGTTTTTAAATGCTTATAATAAAATAAAGAAATGCGATATTTTATTATGTTACCGCTTCTTTTAAATGAGAGTATAGCCGCGCTAGTTTGACTCCGCACAATTTCAAGAGAAAGTTCATTTGACTTTTTTCATCTGTTAAAATACTTGGTATGTTTAAGAAATGCAAACAAGTGATATTGTAAATTTTGTAATAATGTTATTTCAAACACATCAGTTAGCTTAGAATGAAAGTATCGAACGTGCAGTTCGACATGAATATTAACATCTCTAAATATTGCAACACAGGCTTTTAAGAACAATAATGGTAATCCTTAATTTAACCAACAGTAACGAGATCAAACAGAAGTTAATTAACTATTGACATGTAATGATTCACACTGTACTTTAACGCAGCGTTTTTTTAGCGTATCAATTCAGTTACAATATCAGCAGTTAATGCGAAGGCAACATCTATGTAAGTTAATATTGTAATACTGCTTTGAATTAAATTATCTAAAAAGGATTTCTCATTGAACAGCCATACAGCATACGTTACGAAATTTATAAATGCTTGTATCGGTTTTTCTCTATATGTTGTATTCATTGTATTTGATCTAAATATATGCACTGGGGTATTTAACCGTAAATATTGTCTACACTGTTTGTGAATTCAATAAATCAATGTCGACTGACACAAAATTGTTTTATACTAATGCAGTTGGGACATTTTATAGTATTTCATGACTGGGATATTTTATACTTGTTTTTTAACTATGCATTATGAACTCATTTGGTATTTAAGACCTAGGCATACCTTGCGGATCGTATATCTCACACAGTTTCCCTGTATAGTTTTTATCACAATTACACATCTCTTTCAGCACCGGGTGGTAGTAGCACTTCCCGTTGTTTTCACAGTTCTTGCAACATTTGTGCTCACATAGCTGACCGGGCGATACACCGATATCACATTGACAAAAGAAAGAGTGTTCTTGGATAACACAGGTCCCGTACGTACAATTGAAATAACCCATGCATTCCCGTTCTTGTACTGGTCGAAGGACGTAGTCGGAGCTGCAGGCGTTCTGACGCGGGGTAATGGTGGTCTGACTCTGGCTTGTGGTCTCTTTTCCGGTTGGGATGCAGACTACTTTGCTAAAATCTTCTGTACAATTGCTACCTCGACCGCAATGATCCGTTCAAGATATGTTGCACGTGGCTCCCGTCCATCCTTTGTTACAAAGGCACGTTCTCGCATCGTTACATGACCCTTGAATACAGTTGCACGAATTGTTAGGCACATGGAAAGGGATTTCACAAAACGCGCCCGTATAGTTCTTTTCGCAGTTGCACATTTCTGTTCTAGGTCGAGGCACGATACCACAAGAGCCATGCGCACCGCAGTTCCTACAGCATCTCTGGTCGCACAACTGACCGGTAGCCCCAAGGTCACATTTGCAGAACATAGTATTCATAATTTCAATGCATACTCCGAATTCACAACTCAATTGAATCAAACTGCAGCTTCTTTCCGAATCTGGTCGTTTGACGTAGGTCGGACTACATACGTCGGCATTTGAAAGGTTCTTGGGCACAGGGTTATCATTAACACCATCTGGTATGCATTGAATGTTTTCAATGACACCAATACATAACATACGTTCGCCACAAAGTTGCTTGCACGATACATTACATGTGTTACCGAACCAACTTTCGTTACAGAAACATGGAGAAGTGGCGTTATTCACACACGTACCGTGCACGCACGAGCAATTTCTCCCGGATATTGAGGTTGACGTTACGTTCGCCTCAGTGGGTTGTGTTGAAGTTATGAAGTTTGTTGACGTCACATTATCGCATTGTCCTGATGGACAAATGCACATTATTGAACAGTCATCCATAGTTACGCACTCTTGATTAGCTTTACAAGAGTGGAGTATTATAGAGCACGCGTCAAAATGACATTTGGCATAAGCCGAGTTATGAAAGAATACGCTTGCTGACAGATGTAAAACGATTAGTTTAACCAGAATCGCCATTTTTGAATCAAATTTAGTCGTTTGTCATTCGTCAATTATTGTGATAAAGAATAAACAAAATACGTTTTGGGCTTAAATGCCTATACATGTTCTGCATCACACAAGAACAAATCGTCGGTTTTCTTATCTTCTGCACTTTCATACGTTATCACTAGTCTTTAACAAAAGCAAAGCATAGACTCTTAACCACTCCAGTGTTTACCACTTTTATACATTTCTTTATGAAATGATTTACAACACTACAGATACCGATGTCCGGTCTCAACGTCATTATTTAATCATACAAGACATAATAAAAAATAACTGTCAGCCAATATAAGATTGTAATCTCTCCAAATCTTACGAAATAAAAGCACAGGCGCTATACATATATTTCCATCATTTTATTGTTACCATACCCATGTGTCCAATAATTAAACTTCCATTAAATCTAACCGAATTGAAAGTCCAATGCCATATGGTAAGCGGTATAAATCCAACGTAGAAAACAACCTTAATAGTCCTCAAACACGATCTTACTTTAAGATGGTCAAAATAGTTTGTTTGTAATTAAAAAGGCGCGTACTTAAATAATAACTTCAATTAATAAGAGACCTGACTCGGCGTCGTGAAAACTTTACTCTTAATAAAATCTCTGCCCGATCAACCTACGTGCTTCCCATTGCAGTAAACATTGTATTTCACTTTCAAGAACTGTGCAATTAAACACATTCAACATCCACATCCAGAACGCGCTATTATTTATACACAACTCTGCCAGCTGTTTACATTCCAGGCTGCACCGTCTGGGAGCATTAAGATATTTCACTTATTCTTATCCATTAGGGTCATAGAATTCACACACACTGTTCTCTTCAAGTTGAAAACGAAGCAATCTCAGCGGGTGTTATTATAAGTCAATATTTTGTGTGTATTCTTCCGCACAAAACATTTACGTTTTTTTTTATTTATTTAGTTAATATCTTTACTTCAAAAACAAAGACCGCAAAATCGATAACGTATAGATGAGTTTTCAAATCTCTTAAAAAAGTAATGTATCCAGTTTAAAATCATAATTTGGTCTAGTTTACCCCATGCAGAAAAATATGTTTACTTCATGTTAAGCACATGTCACCGATGTTTATTTGGTAATGAAACGCTTCGTTAGATACGAGATATGGTGCGCCATAAATGCAATCTTTATGCATTAAAGTGAAGATGCCATGAATATGTCAGAAATGAGCTTCGTTTTATCGATATCGTTTTAGGTAATTTGATTATAATGTTTTAATATCTTAAACATTTTCAACGTGAAAGTATTAGTAATTCCGAATGTCATATTATCAAATGATTTTGAATATCTAAAAATTATCAATTTTAATTAATAGTGTCGTGTTCTGAGAAAACTGGGTATAATGCATGTGCGTAAATTGTCGTCCCATATTAGCCTGTGCAGTCCGCACAGGCTAATCAGGGACGTCGCTTTCCGACTATATTGGATTTTTGCTAAGAAGAGACTTCATTTAAACGAAAAATGTCATAGAAGCGGTAAGTTTCGTCCCTGATAAGCCTGTGCGGAAAGCAAAGGCTAATCTGGGACGACACTTTACGCACGTGCATTAAGCCCAGTTTTCTCAGAACACTGCTCATTTGTACTATGGAGTACATATATGTTAGATAGTCATACACTGTATTTTAACGCTTGTTTACATGTTTATATTTACTGTTTTATCACGACTGATTAATCGCCTGAGTTTCTAGGGAAATTATGCGCGCAGATTTCCATTCATAAAATCCGTCAATAAAACATTATTGCTACTGTTTATTTTACCGTAATTGATACTAAAGCAACTCCTCGACACGTGCCAACACAGAAACAACTATTTGCACTTTGATAAACTTTATTGTGCAGCACATTTTATAGGCAATTCGATTAATGCAGCGTTTCTTGTTCTTGTCGGTGACAAAACGTCACACAATTGACATGGTTTTCGGTTAGGTGAATGTTATCTTAACTGCATCGGTTTTACAACAAGCGAATTGTCGTCATAGATTGTTTACATAGAATAGCACAATGCCGAGATTTTTAGGCTAGGACATACAATGTTCAGCACTCATACAAACTATTCGTAGTACCCAGGATACAGGATCACGTGACTTACCGGGTTTCGCAATTGAAAGTTAATGGATGTAAACACACTGGTATGTGGAGCTTTTCTCCAAATAACTTTAAGAACGATTTTATTTAAGAATTTCAACTAGTGCACAAAAGAGAGTTTTTATAATGAGTTTGACAATGTGAAATACATCAGAACTATTATATGCAATAAGCATGTGTTCATGGCGAAATATTCCACGTGTAACGCATTTATGTACATGGTTATGCTGAACGTAACGTGAATTTGTGGCACCGATTTCAGAAGTATTCAATGATTTGTCCTTAAATCTTAAGATATCGGCACAAACTGCAATAAAAACTGAATTTTATGCATTTAAGATTTTTGCAAATGTATTTCAATAACTTTACATATTTTGGCAAAAAAAGTTCTTAACGGCGTGTTTACATTCTGTCCAGCCCGTGTGTAAGCCCCGTTGATCCTGCTTCCTTGTACCAAAGCTTAAACATAAACCGGTTAACCTTATACTGTAACCGCTTAATTAACCGTTTAAATGGGAAAAAGTGTTGAAATTCTTTCCAAATGTCATATTGCTCGTACATGCAATCTTTTAAAGACCGAAAGAAATTTATGGTCACTTACGTTTGTTAAATAAGCGGCAATTACATGTTTGTAATATAAGTCTATTTTAAATAAAAAATAAATTTAATGGATTTGAAAATATACATTTTATTTTATATTATCTAATTATCCTTTGCAAACGCATAAGTATAAAATTAATACCGTAAACAAGTACTGTACGGATAACACCTCTGTGAGGGCCTTAACAGATACTTCACTTAAGAGTCATGGAGTAAACTTAAACGATTTATGTAAATCTACACGTTTACGCACTGTTCATGGAAGAGTTCGCAAAAGCTGAAAACACTCTTTTTCTTCTAATAACGTTACGTTTGTGATTGATTTGATGTCGACAAAAGAATACTGCTTTTTAAGCATATGGTATTTAATCGTGCATGATTTAAACGTATTTAATGATTAAGTCCCGCTTTATGTTTCCTTTTTATGTAATAATGTCTCGTCTAGGTATACATCTCACCGATGTCAAGTAAAAGTGGGATTACGCGTGACGTTGGCAATTTCATTCATGAATTATTTATGTTGCCTATGTGTTTAACACTATTGTACAACGTATAGTTTACGCAAGTAAAATGTCTATTAATGGCGTGCGAATAGATTAACTGAAGCCATTCACAGTGTTGTCTACCCGTTATTTTCTGAAATAAACGTTTATAAAAGAAACCATTGTTTCAATGTAGATATCTGTAAAATGAATTATGTTTTTGTACCACGACATTCTACGTATTTCTAACTTGAGATTGAACATTTAAGAAAACACAAGCCAAAGGACTTCAAGCGATTAAAAAAAAACACACAACATAATTAAAATTTAAATATTTGAAACATAACATTTCACTGTTTTTATTGTCAGCGTTAGCTTACAAATAATGTAGAAGCAATTTTGCAAATCAGTATGGGTTTAACTACGCTAGGAACCGTAACTCGTGACTGCCTGTGTGGATAACTGCAGTAAAATTAAGCAGACGACGAATGCTAGGCTAGGAGAGTCTGCTCTAACCACCGCATCTGCCTGTTTATAGTTCCCACTGGTACACAACATAGTGTGCATGTATTCAAAAGTAATTAACAGTTTGTAAGACAACGTTGGCCAGTCTAGTGTTTATCATTGAAATCTGTACATATTGGCTGCTTTCAGGGAAAACGGGGCTTAATGCATGTCAAATAAGATTAGCCTGTGCACACTGAGCTGTATCAATGATTTGAAAAAAAACACATCTCGACCTGTGCTTTAAGATACACTCTTTATGAAATTTGAATTGGTTGTGGTCATTTCAAACTTGCGATATAAAAAGCTATCACATAATTTTGAAAATTGAATTGCGTCTGAGTTACAACAGTGAACAAATTTAGTGCCTTCAGCGCTTGGATTTAAACTTTGTTAGCAATACGTCTGATTTTTTAATACTGAATCTGAATATTTCTGTTTAATGATTTTCATTTTGAAAATACTGCATTTCAAAAACTTGACGTACCTATATCGCTTGTAGAAGTTAATTCTGCAATAAAATACTTAACACTAAATAAATCAAAAGGTATTGGTTGCATTTTAAAGAATAATTTCGTGAATGAAGTGATATGTTATGCGGTGTGATTTACTCCATTCCCGATAAATGGGTAAAAAGGGTTAAAAACCTGTTCATAAAGAAGGTGCTGTGTAATTATGTAAATAACTATTTAGGGATTATTTCAATAGTTTGCTTTTCAAAATTATTTTCTACGATTTTAAACTAGCGCATTAAAAGTGTTTACAATAAAAAACAAATAAGAACTGATGGGCAGTTCTGATGTATAAAAGGTTATGCAGCTAAAGTTTAATGTCGATTGCACATCGAAAAATAAACGTTTGAATGCTGTATTCGTCGATGTGTTTAAATGATTTGATAGTATATACCGCAAAGTATTATGGTTGACAATCTTTAAGTCTAGTACACCAAATAAAATTGTTTTAAAAAAAGTGAAGGATACGTATTCGAATGTAAAGTCAAGTGTTCAATCATGGTAATCTTATTCAGATTATTTTAATTGTGCGGTTTGACTGAGGCGATGGGAGATAATGTCGCCAATTCTCTTTTCCTTATTTGTTTTATACATTGAAGTTTACATGCAAGATAACTAACATTAACTCTGCTTATAGATTATTGATTTTACAGTTAAAACGGCCAATTTTTATGCAAATAGCACGGCAATTTTAACAAATTCACCTGCTGAAATTCAATCGCATTTAAATAATGTATATGTTTGTTGCATTATTGTGGTTTAAATTTTAAAGATGCAAAAACGAAAATAATAGTAATTTCGCAAAAGAGGTAGATGAAAGAAAACGAAAAATGGGCGTACACTAGGAATGATTGAAGTTCTTGATAACTTATTTAGGAAAACTTTTGAATTACACTTGGCGTTTTTATTAACCCGGGAACATTTGGTAAATAAAGCCTTTAAGCAATGAATAAATTAGTGTTTAAATGAGATGACTTCGAAATTAAATCCAAAATTATTCTGTATGATGTTCCGCTCTGATATGGGTTCTATATTCAGTAAGATCGCAATAAGAAAAACGATATAATTTTATTATAACATGAAGCGTTTTAAAATCTTAAACTTGTGTGTAAAAATGAAACTTAACATTGATCGGCGATTAACATGTATAAAAAACTAATTCGTTTTAGAGAGATCCTGCAAACGTGGGAATGGTTTTTCAGATGAAGTAAAGAAGACAAAGGTGGAGACTTGCACAGTTGTGATTTGGTGCTTTAAGTAGAACGCAGAGAGATGAAACAGCCTTTTTTAAGTGAAAAAACGTGATAGGTATGTTTAAGTAGTGCAGAGTGATGCTATTCTGCAGGGATTTGAGGAGACGCAGTGTCTTGCAGTAATGCAAGCATCTCGGAATTGGTTTGCTTTTGACAGAAGCAAATTGATTTCATTGGGTTATTCAGACATATCCTGAACAGCGAATCAAACATCAATCAAACGCATCATAAGTGTAATGGTAATATCCCAAATATTTCACTAATTGACATCACATCTTAAACACTCTTACGATTGAAGGAACCCTTGGTACGTCGTTAATCTTATCTCCATTTCATTATTATCACTGAAATCAAATTTTAAATGTAAAGAGCACATTAACAGTTCTATTCAAATATATGTCTTCAGCAGTCCCCACCTCCCCAGGCTCAAAATTTTATTAAGCCATATTTACGTAAAACACAGAAATTCTTCACATGTTTACTGGTTCATGGGGTATAATGAACACAAATATATTATTAGTATACAATTGGTTTCGCTGCATCGATCATTTGCGTTGATACTGATCATATTATATATTTTGATATAATATGCAAAACTTTAAATGACTAAAGCATGAAATTTCCCTCCCCAGTTGGCCAGTTTAGGCCAAATGGTCCCAATAAAAAACCATATGCTTAAATGATCTACATTTAAGCTGTATTTTAAATTTTTAATGGTTGGTTGGGTGAGGGTTCTATCATTTCTTACTGGCATTATAGATAAATTATCAAAATATTTTTGCTTATAATTTCCTTGTATAACTCTGTTTGCAAGCAATTTTAAATGCAGCACGTTGCGTTCCTTTTGATGCAGATTACAATTCAAAGCATTAATGCAAACTGGATTAAATATTTTAAAAGAACCGATTAAAAAAGTACGGTAATCATATTCAGTTAAGCAATTTTAAAATGCCTTTAGCATAAAAGTACGTGATCTTCAAGCAGATGTCAATGAATATTTTAGTTTATATTTACTCAATGGTCATTGATTTGCATTCAGATTATAATAAAAGTAATTCTTAGAATTAGAAAAACAGTTGCCAAAGTAAACATCTAAATGATATATGCAAGATAAGCCTCAAAAGGGCAATTCACGCCATTGATTATTTTGTAAACGTCATGCTAAAACTAAAAGGGGAGCCGGGATGATCAGCTAAGTGACGTTTCAGAACACATAACATGCTTTATATTAAATTTTTATGTTTGTCATTACATGTTGTTTTCGTATTATGCAAATAATATTTAACATAGTGCCCTATGTGTGTCAAACGAACAATGGAAGCACTTACATCTTGTGTCATAATACATACATATACATATTTATTTACCGTTAAATGATTTAAAAGTTAGCGGATGTGTAAAATAAACAGTAGATACTTGTGATGAAGTAATAAATACCAAGATGTTAAATAGGTTTCCGTATATCTGTACGTTTACATATTAATTTTTTTCTAGGTTACAGTAAAACAAATAATTGGTAGATGAGCAATGCCATATATGCATTACAAGTATTTAATAAAGTATACATTTTTCATGATTGCATTTCAACATTTGGAAACTGTTTTTAAATGCTTATAATAAAATAAAGAAATGCGATATTTTATTATGTTACCGCTTCTTTAAAATGAAAGTACTGCAGCGCTAGTTGACTGGCGCGCTTGTTTGACTGCCGCGCTAGTTTGACTCCGCACACTTTCAAGAGAAATTTCATTTGACTTTTTTATCTATTAAAATACTTGGCATGTTTAAGAAATGCAAACACGTGATTTGGTAATTTTTTTTAATAATGTTATTTCAAACACGTCAGTTTGCTTTGAGTGAAAGTATCGAACGTGCAGTATGACATGACTATTAACATCTCTAAATATTGCTACACAGTCTTTAAAGAACAGTAATGGTAATCCTTAATTTCATCAACAGTAACGAGATCAAACAGAAATTAATTAACTATTGACATGTAATGATTCACACTGTACTTTAACGAAGCGTTTTTAACGTATAAATTCAGTTACAATATCAACGGTTAATGCGAAGGCAACATCTATGTAACTTAATATTGTAATACTGCTTTGAAGTAAAATATATTAAAAAGATTTCTCATTGAACAGACATATAGTATACTTCACGAAATTTAGAAATGATTTTATGGTTTTTTCTCGATATGTTGTATTTATTTTATTTGATCTAAATATATATGCACTGGGTATATAACCGTAAATATTGTCTACACTGTTTGTGAATTCAATAAATCAAAGACGACTGGCCTGAAACTGTTTTATACTAATGCAGTTGGGACATTTTATAGTATTTCATGACTGGGATATTTTATACTTTGGTATTTAAGACCTAGGCATACCTTGCGGATAGTATATCTCACACAGTGACCCTGTATAGTTTTTATCACAATTACACATCTCTTTAAGCACCGGGTGGTAGTAGCACTTCCCGTTGTTTCCACAGTTCTTGCAACATTTGTGCTCACATAGCTGACTGGGCGATACACCGATATCGCATTGACAAAAGTAGTGTTCTTGGGTAACACAGGTCCCATATGTGCAATTAAACATGCCCATGCATTCCCGTTCTTGTACTGGTCGAAGGACGTAGTCGGAGCTGCAGGCTTTCTGGCGCGGGATAATTGCTGTCTGACTCTGGTTCGTGGTCTCTATTCCGGTTGGGATGCAGATAACTTTGCTAAAGACTTCTGCACAAGTGCTACCTTGACCGCAATGATCCGAACAAGAAATGTTGCACGTGGCTCCCGTCCATCCTGTGTTACAAATGCACGTTATCGCATCATTACATGACCCTTGAATGCAGTTGCACGAATTGTTAGGCACCTGGAAAGGGTCGGCATTTGAAAGATTCTTGGGCACAGGATCATCATTAATACCATCTGGTATACAAAGCATGTTTTCAATACCACCAATACATAACATACTTTCTCCACAAAGTTGCTTGCACGATACATTACACGAGTTACCGAACCAGCTTTCTTTACAGACACACGGAGAAGTGGCGTTATCCACACACGTACCGTGTACGCATGAGCAATTTCTAACAGACGTTGACGGTACTTTCGCCTCTGTGGGTTTTGTTGAAGTTATGAAGTTTGATGACGTCACATTATTGCACTCTCCTGATGGACAAATGCACATTACTGAACAGTCATCCACAGTAACGCACTCTTGATTAGCTTTACAAGAGTGGGGTATTATAGAGCACGCGTCAAAATGACATTTAGAATATGCCGGGTTATGAAAGAATACGCTTGCTGATATATGTAAAGCCATTAATTTTACAAGCATCGCCATTTTAAAATCAAGTTTAGTCATTGGTCAATTGTTGTGATACATAATAAACAAATTACGTTTCGAGCTTTTGTGCCTATAAATGTTCTGCAGCACATAAGTACAAATCGTCCGTTCTTCTTATCTTCTGCACTTTCATACTTTATTACTTTAACAAAGGCAAAGCATAGACTGTTAACCACTCCAGTGTTGACCACTATTATACTCTTCTTTATGAAATGATTTACAACACTACAGATACCGATGTCCGGTCTCAACGTCATTATTTAATCAGACAAGACATTGTAAAAATAACATTCAGCCAATATGTGATTGTAATCTTTCCCAATCTAACGAAATGAAACTCAAGCGCTATACATATTTATGTCCATCATTTTGTTGTTACCATATCCATGTGTCCAATAATTAAACTTCCATTAAAACTAACCGAATTGAAAGTCCAATGCCGTATGGTAAGCGGTATTAAACCAAAGTAGAAAACAATCTTAATAGTCCTCAAACACGATCTTAATTTAAGATGGTCAAAATAGTTTGTTTGTAATTCAAAAGGCACGTACTTAAATAATAAGAGACCTGACTTGGCGTCGTGAACACTTAACTCTTAATAAAATCGCTCCCGATCAACCTACGTGCTTCCCATTGCAGTAAACAGTGTATTCCAATTTCAAGAACTGTGCGATTAAACACATTCAACATCCACATCCAGACCGCGGTATTATCTATACACAACCCACCAAGCTGTTTACATTCCAGGCTGCACCGTTTGGGAGCATTAAGATATTTCACTTATTTCTTATCCATTAGGGTCTTAAAATTCACACACACTGTTCTCTCCAAGATGAAAACGAAGCAATCTCAGCGGGTGTTATTATAACTCAATATTTTGTGTGTATTCTTCCGCACAAAACATTTACGTTTTTTTAAATTTATTTAGTTAATATCTTGACTTCAAAAACAGAGACCGCAAAATCGATAACGTATAGATGAGTTTTTAAAGCTCTTAAAAAAGTAATGTATCCAGTTTAAAATCATAATTTGGTCTAGTTTACCCCATGCAGAAAAATATGTTTACTTCATGTTAACCACATGTCACCGATGTTTATTTGGTAATGAAACTGTTCGTTAGATACGAGATATGGTGCGCCATAAATGCAATCTTTATGCATTAAAGTGAAGATGCCATGAATATGTCAGAAATGAGCTTCGTTTTATCGATATCGTTTTAGGTGATTTGATTATAATGTATTTATATCTTAAACATTTTCAATGTGAAAGTATTAGTAATTCCGAATGTTATATTATTAAATGATTTTGAATATCTAAAAATTATAAATTTTAATTAATAGTGGAACATAATAAGCTAAAGAAAATAGTACTTGTGTTATCTTTTTTTAATTTAAATGCCAGCGCGGCCCACATATTGTATTCAATGCCTCCTTAACGCACCTCCGTACTTGTTCACAAAAAAACACAACATTATTTGATACCCTTCATAAATGAAAGGAGTGTCTGGGCGTGCGTAGTTTATATGACGTATATAGTTATTTTTAGTTCGGTGAGATTAAATGCTTTACATTTGAAATCGAGTGAATCAAGTGCAATTTGACTCACTTATTAAGCGAATTATCCTTCACGGATGTAATAAAAGTGCGTTTATGTGGTTTCCAGCTATTGTAGAGATCTATTTATGTTTAAAAAAGACCATTTTTACAACCATACAGTGTACTAGAAGTGCGATTGTTATTTTGTTTATCATATATAATTTGAAATATTCTTCTTGTTAAGACAATTATTGGTTATATATCGCGTATATCATAAGGATTATTAGGATCAGGGTCATCATCAGTAGCAGTAGCATCATGAACAACAGCATTATCATCATCTTCAAAAATAATCATAGATCATCGTTATCATTATCGTTATCATCTCATCACTATTAGTGTCGTGTTCTGAGAAAACTGGGTATAATGCATGTGCGTAAAGTGTCGTCCCAGATTAGCCTGTGCAGTCCGCACAGGCTAATCAGGGACGACGCTTTCCGCCTATATTGGATTTTTGCTAAGAAGAGACTCCATTTAAACGAAAAATGTCATAGAAGCGGTAAGTTTCGTCCCTGATTAGCATGTGCGGAAAGCAAAGGCTGATCTGGGACGACACTTTACGCACATGCATTAAGCCCAGTTTTCTCAGAACACTGCTCATTTGTACTATGGAGTACATATATGTTAGATAGTCATACACTGTATTTTAACGCTTGTTTACATGTTTATATTTACTGTTTTATCACGACTGATTAATCGCCTGAGTTTCTAGGGAAATTAGGCGCGCAGATTTCCATTCATAAAATCCGCCAATAAAATATTATTGCTGCTGTTTATTTTACCGTAATTGATACTAAAGCAACTCCTCGACACGTGCCAACACAGAAACAACTATTTACACGTTGATAAACTTTATTGTGCAGCACAGTTTATAGGCAATTCGATTAATGCAGCGTTTCTTTTCTTTTCGGTGACAACACGTAACACAATTGACATGGTTTTCGGTTAGGTGAATGTTATCTTAACTGCATCGGTTTTACACCAAGCGAATTGTCGTCATAAATTGTTTACATAGAACAGCACCATGTCGAGATTTTTAGGCTAGGAAATACAATGTTCAGCACTCATACAAACAATTCGCAGTTCCAGGGTACAGGATCACGTGACTTAGAGGGTTTCGCAATTGAACGTTAATGGCTGTAAACCCACCGGTATGTGGAGCTTTTCTCCAAATAACTTTAAGAACAATGTTTTCAAGAATTTCAACTAATGAGTTTGACAATGTGAAACACATCAGAACTATTATATTTAATAAGCCTGTGTTTATGGCGAAATATTCCATGTGTAACGCATTTATGTACATGGTTATGCTGAACGTAACGTGAATTTGTGGCACCGATTTCAGACGTATTCAATGATTTATTCTTAAATCTTAAGATATCGGCACAAACTGCAATCAAAAATGTCTTTTATGCACTAAAGAGTTTTGCAAATGTATTTCAATAACTTTACAAATTTTGCACAAAAAAAGTTCTTAACGGCGTGTTTACATTCTGCCTCAGCCCGTGTGTAAGCCCCGTTGATCCTGCTTCCTTGTACCAAAGCTTGAATGAATTATGGATGCAACACGTTACTTAAAAATAAACCGGTTAACCTTATACTGTAACCGCTTAATTAACCGTTTAACTGGGAAAAAAGTGTTGAAATACTTTCCGAATTTCATATTGCTCGTACATGTTATCTTTTTAAGACCGAAAGTAATATATGGTCACTTACGTTTGTTAAATAAGCAGCAATTACATGTTCGTAATATTAGTCTATTTAATAACAAAATTAATTTAATATATTTGAAAATATACATTTTGTTTTATGTTATTTAATTATCCTTTAAAAAACGCGTAAGTAAAAAAATTAATACCGTAAACAATTACTGTACGGATAACATCTTTGCGAGGGCCTTAACAGATACTTCACTTAGTAAGAGTCATGGAGTAAACTTAAACGATTTATGTAAATCGACACGTTTGCGTATTGCTCATGGAAGAGTTCGCAAAAGCTGTAAACACTCTTTTTCCTTCTAATAACGGAACCTTTCTGATTGATTTTATGTTGACAAAAGAATACTGCTTTTTAAGCATATGGAATTTTACCGTGCATGATTTTAACGTATTTAATGATCAAGTCCCGCTTCATGTTTCCTTTTTATGTAATAATGTCTAGTCTATATTTAAATCTCACCGATTTAAAGTAAAAGTGGCATTACGCGTTACGTTGGCAATTTCGTTCAGGAATTATCTATATGTTGCCTATGTGTTTAACACTATTGTACAACGTATAGTTTACTCAAGTAAAATGTCTATTACTGGCGTGCGAATAGATTAACTGAAGCCATTCACAGTGTTGTCTACCCGTTATTTTCTGAAATACGCGTTTATAAAAGAAACCATTGTTTCAATGTAAATATCTGTAAAACGAATTTTGTTTTTGTACCACGACACCCTACGTATTTCTAACTCGAGATTGAGCATTTAAGAAAACACAAGCCAAAGGACTTCAGGCGATTAAAAATAAAAAATAAAAATAATTACAATTTAAATATTTGAAACATAACATTTCACTGTTTTTATTTGTGAACGTTAGTTTACAAATAATGTAGAGGCCATTTTGCAAATCAGTATGGGCCTAACTACGCTAGGAACCGTAACCCGTGACTGCCTGTGTGGATAACTGCAGTAAAATTAAGCAGACGACGAATGCTAGGCTAGGAGCGTCTGCTCTAACCACCGCATCTGCCTGTTTATAGTTCCCACTGGTACACAACATAGTGTGTATGTATTCAAAAGTATTTAACAGCTTGCAAGACAACGTTGGCCAGTCTAGTGTTTATCATTGAAATCTGTACATATTGGCTGCTTTCAGGGAAAACGGGGTTTAATGCATGCCACATAAGATTAGCCTGTGCACACTGAAAAGCTGCATCAATGATTTGAAAAAAAAACACATCTCGACCTGTGCTTTAAGACACACTCTTTATAATTTTGAATTGGATGTGGTCATTTCAAACTTGCGATATAAAAAGCTATCACATAATTTTGAAAACTGAGTTGCGTCTAAGATTATACAACAGTGAACAAATTTAGTGCCTTCAGCGCTTTGATTTAAACTGTGGTAGCAATACGTCTGATTTTTTAAATACTGAATTTGAATATTTCTGTTTAATGATTTTCACTTTGAAAATACTGCATTTCAAAAACTTGACGTACCTATATCGCTTGTAGAAGTTAATTCTGCAATAAAATACTTAACACTAAATAAATCAAAAGGTATTGGTTGCATTTTAAAGAATAATTTCGTGAATGAAGTGATATGTTATGCGGTGTGATTTACTCCATTCCCGATAAATGGGTAAACAGGGGTTAAAAACCTGTTTATAAAGAAGGTGCTGTGTAATTATGTAAATAACTATTTAGGGATTACTGTAAAAGTTTGTTTTTCAAAATTATTTTCTACGATTTTAATCTTGCGCATTGAAAGTGTTTACAATAAAAAAACGAATAAGTACTGATGGGCAGTTCTGATGTATGAAAGGTTATGCAACTATAGTTTCATGTCGATTGCACATCGAAAAAAAATCGTTTGAATGCTGTATTCGTCGATGTGTTTAAATGATTTGATTGTATATACCGCAAAGTATTATAGTTGACAATCTTTAAATCTAATACACCAAGTAAAATTGTTTAAAAAAAAAAGTGAAGGATATGTATTCGAATGTTAAGTCAAGTGTTTAATCATGGTAATCTTATTCAGATTATTTTAATTGTGCGGTTTGACTGAGGCGATGGGAGATAATGTCGCCAATGCTCTTTTCCTTATTTGTTTTATACATCGAAGTTTACATACAAGATAACTAACATTAACTCTGCTTATAGATTATTGATTGTGCAGCTAAAACGGCCAATTTTTATGCAAATGACACGGCAATTTTAACAAATTCACCTGCTGAAATTCAATCGCATTTAAATAATGTATATGTATATTGCATTATTGGGGTCTAAATTTTAAAGCTGCAAAAACGAAAATAATAGTAATTTCGCAAAAGAAAACGAAAAATGGGCGTACACTAGGAATGATTGAAGTTCTTGATAACTTATTTAGGAAAACTTTTGAATTACACTTGGCGTTTTTATTAACCCGGGAACATTTAGTAAATAAAGCCTTTAAGCAATGAATAAATTAGTGTTTAAATTAGATGTCTTCGAAATTAAATCCAAAATTATTCTGTATGTTGTTCCGCTCTGATGTGGGTTCTATATTCAGTAAGATCGCAATAAGAAAAACGATATAATTTTATTATTACATGAAGCGTTTTAAAAGCTGCAACGTGTTAAAAAAACTAGCAGATTTCTTCATTGATTCGATTAACTTTATCTCACCATATCAAACGTTTTAATTACAGTCTCGATCGCGGTATGTATCGAGATTATTGGTGCAAAGGTGTAGTCATACCAATATTTAAACAAGCAAATTCGTTTAATTGATATCCCCCTCCAAATAAACTTTGTGTATGGATCGGTGCAAATCCCTTAATATACAACATAATCATCAAGTGTAGGGTAATAATTAGATAGGAAAGAATTAAATATAGGGTACCGGTAGTTGTGTTTTTTTTTAACATTGCAATTCTCCTCATTGATATAGAGATACCCATGCAAATTCATTCTTGCAGCGTATATGAGATATATCTTTGAAAAGTTACATCATACAACACCAACAAAGGGCAATAACTCTTAGTTAAGAAAGATCAGGGTTATGGTTCGTGTGCATGGCACATCTTCCCATCGATTTATACACACCCACGAAGTTTCATGTTGAAATGTTGTATCGTATTAGAGATATAGCCATGAAAAGTTCCATCATACAAAAACAACAAAGGACAATAACTATAATTTAAGATAGCGAAGGGGTATGGTTCTTAAACATAGCACTTGTCCTCATAAATATCAATACATCCATGACTTTTTATGTTGAAATCGTGCATAGCATCAGAGATATAGCCCTTAAAATGTTTATCATACAACAAAACAAAGGGCACTAACCCGTTTTAAAGAAAGTGTAGGGTTATGGTTCTTGTGCATGCCACTTCTTCTCATTAATATTTATACACCTATGAAGTTTCATGTTGATATTATACAGTTTCTTAGATATAGCCGTAACAAAGTGCGTGACAGACTGACGGACGGACGGACGGACGGACGGACGGACGGACGGACTGACTGACGGACGGACGGACGGACGAACGGACGTACGGACTGACAACGCGGGGAATAAAAAAGGTGACAAGATGGATCCTTTAAATGATAGAGGATTCGCTCTTGTACCTGTAATTCAAAATTATTTTCATTTAGTCTACGAAACATAATCATTAGCTGGTGGGACGAATCATATATACGGTTGTATATTTAATTCACTTCAATTCGGATATAGGGACAAACAAAGTACAACTGTTTGTATTTTAATAATACACAGCATAATACAATGTTCTTTTGCAGAAACATGAATTATATTGTGCTTTTATTAGTTACGAAAAGGCACTCAATAAGATATTCACAAAGCATTATTGATAAAATTGATCGCATCAGGCCTTAGCTGCACAATTATAAGAATGATAAAACTATACATGCAAATGTTAAATCGTGTACAAAAATACTAAGGATATGTCATATTCCGACTTCTTTGATGCCTCTCATGGTGTTGAACAAGGAGATCCCCTGTTAACGCTTATTGTTATACTGTTTATTGTATTATTTGCTGATTATAATGTATTATTTACTACTGTCCCTGTTAGCCTTTATAACCAACTCTACGATACATACCTTTGCTCTTCTAAATGGGTTCAAAAAACTATAAATAAAACGAAAATGTGCATATTTGAAAAACAAAAAAAAGCAGGTGCAACTATTCACGATCGGTAAATAACGAGTTTATTGAAATAGTCGATAATTGTGTGTATAACTACACTGGAACTTAGTCTAAAATTATTTAAAAAAAAATTAGATGAACATGCACTAAGAGCTTATCATCATCGTGTATCTTAAGCCGCGTCAAATTAGATGTCAAAATCAAACTAGCACTATTCGATTCATTAGTAGTGCCAACCATACTATATGGTTCAAAAGTTTTGAACATCTATGATAAATCTGAAATTAATAAATTGCATTACACATTTTTGAAAAATGTTCTTTGTACACTCATGTTGTACGTTGAGGTGGGTAGATTTTAGCCGTTATATGCAAACTTGGTGCATTGCGTTATTGGATAAACATCGTTAGTAATCAAAAGTCAATATTATATCAAGTATTTATGGAACGGACGTTTATTTCAACCAATTTAAAGTGTATGTATAAGTGTAACGTTTAAAGTTTAAGTTTAAGGTGTAAACATAATATATGATGCCAAGCTTTGAAATCAAGTAAAGCCAGCAATGGCTTTGGCTTTATGCTTAATACAACCGAATTAATATGCGACATTTAATACATGGTAACTCAAAGACTTAAAGATGACTTTGTACAATAATGGAATGGTACATAAGCTTTTTAGCCAAACATGAAATTCTACGTACAATAAAAAAAGTTTCAAATATGAAAAATACCTTGATTGCATATCCAATGAAAATTCCAGAATCCAAATGAGTACATGCGGTATAAATTTCATTGGCCAAAGTAGTAAAATGCCGGATTGCCAATAAACTTTTTACACTAAGTTATGCTTCAGAAGTTTGTGGTTATATAATTATAAAGAAATGAAACTCGAGCTGCTGGAGCAGATTGCATTCTCATTATATACAATGTGTAGTCCTTTATTTAAGGCAAGTGACCAAACGGACAAAGGCAGATGATATGAAACGCATATATTTAAAATGTGCAAACGATTACTACAGGTTAAAATAAAAATAATGTTATGTTGATGTTTTCGGAGAAATAGGTGGAAATTTATTATGCGAACACAATTTTTTTTAATTATAAAATATTGGTGAACAATATTTTAACAATTAAAATAACATCATGCAAATTGCTTATACACAAGCCTTAAACGATAGTTAGTTAAAACCTATTTATGCTAAGGATAATTAAAGAGGTGATACAAATTAGGAGTCGAATGTCAAGAAAATGTCAAATAATTTTGGATTTGAAATGTTATGAAATTATAAACGTTGTGGAAGCGAAACTGTTAATTACCTAGTACAAACGCACGCTTGTTGACAATTTTAAACAGATTGTGAAAGGCAAAATAAATAATAGTTCTGTTTTAATTTTTGTAACTTCTTTTTTGTACGATAACGATTCTTCGCACACCCTTTGAGCATCCAAACTGACAGATATAATCGGAATAACATTCCACGAAATATATATTATTGTTTATGGTGTAGTGTCTTTGATGTAGAAGACAACAACCATTGTCTACGTATATTTTGCTGTTACACTGATTTAAAACAAAAATGTATAAGCCGTTTATTTTATACAAGCCTAACAATATGTTAGTGTATTTAAGTGTTTGATTAGTTATGTAGTTGGATATATGTGCTGTGTTATTACAAGAATAAATCTTTAAATCTATCTTATTTAAAATACATTTTTATACAGTTGTGCATAAATAATTTTGTTATGATTTAGTAATAAAGGCTTATAAAATAAGAGATATTTTTGTTATAGAAATGTGGCTCTTGATAATGTTTCTGGAGTTTGGTTATTCATAAACAGTTTACTAGTAATTGTTATATTTAAAAAGAATGTCTGTTTAAAGATCGAAAACAATTGTTCGGTTTACAAACTTTTGGTGAATTGAAATCAGTTTCTATGAATATTGATAATTATGGATTAATGACACCGTTCTCAAAACAATTATATAACTTACATTCGTCAAATTCCGGATCAAAACGTGTGCAGTTGTCCCCAGAGAAGTTTCCCTTGCACGCACACATTGGCACCAAATCGTCTCCGATCACACACGTGCCATTGGCACCACATGGCAGACAGCACGTGGTTTGACACCTGTCTCCTAATGCGTTTGTGTCGCACTGACAGAGTTCTTCATCTCCATTTTTGTTGCAATATCCGTAAAGGCATATAGCGCCTGAGAGACAGGTGCGTTCATCCAAAGGTCTTTGCTTATAATCCAATTGACATGTGTCAAGGTAGTCTACTATAGGTTGTGTCGAGGTTGCAGGAGTCACACGTTTGCTGTGATTGTCCACGCAAATCTGGAGCGACGGCGAAACGAAATGGCAGTAAAGGCCACTGGTAACGTCACACGCCTTTGTGCAAAGTGATACGTTGCACGTGGCGCCTTCCCAGCCGCTGTCGCAGACACATGTCTTTGAACGCATGCATTTCCCGTTGATACATGGATTGTCGTCGGAGCATTCGGTCTCCCGATGAGAGGTAGTTGGTTCTAATGTGGTTGTAGTTACGCCCTCGTTTTCCTCCGCGCATGAAGGGTGCGTAGAGTGATCGGTGCACTGACATTCTGGCATACAAAAGGTCCCCAACGCGCACTTCCGTCCGCCGGAACAGGAAAAAGCGGGACTAGAGCAAGGGTTAAATGTGCACTTGAACGGCTGGGGTGTAGTAGTTTTATCGTCTGTTTCTTTACATTTCACGTGGTCTGAATTCTCCTCACAAACGCACCGGTGAATACAATTGTTATCCATTTCACACGTTCGTCCCCTCCCGCAGAATCCCGGAACGCTGCATGGGTTGAAAGCGCAGCTGATAGCCGCCCCGGGGGACGGGGTACCTGGGGCCTGTCCGAACCAAAACGGCTGGACTTTCCGTGGCCCAACATCAACACCGAAGCCATTTGTCCGACCGTTGAACAAACTCGATATACAAATTATGAAAAGAACAATCATGTTTAAACAACTCGCATTTTAACGAATTATTGACACCATTTGGATTCAAATGTCAATAAACTTACATCCTCGTAAGGCATTGTGCCGATTTTTTTAATGGTAACTATGAATGACGCACTGTTTATAGAATTCATGAACACTGTTAAGTTTTTGTAACTGAATGTCATCCAAACCGCTTACACTGTTTTCAAATGTATTCCATCACTGTTCCTCGGTCGGTAAACATTGTCATACACGCAATCCATCAACGTGATTTATAACAGTATTAGAAAAAAGTTAACGTTTTATCATTAACGGAACCATTTTAATATTCACGTTTTACTACTAGTATCTTGAATACATTTAAATCTATAACAACACCGGACAAGCTTACCGAGGCAGTTTATTAGTCTACAGACTAATACAGTAAAATGCTATTTACATTTACGAGGCGTTTTGCTAATGTTATTTTTTATTAGCTTTTTTCAGGCCATCACGCCGTCTTTTGATGTCTTCGAATGCACTCGTATTCCTGAAGATACGAACAGACGCAAGTGCAAATATTAAATACGAAGTAAATACTAAAAACGAAATGATTGATCAATTGCATTTAAACGTAATTTTGTCGCTTCAACAAATTATTATACCATTAAATCAAAGTGTAATTGACAGTTTCAACTCACTCCATGTATATATTCAGTTGTTTATGAATAATGTGTAATTTATTGCTGAATATATTGGTAAGGCAAGCATGCACATTTCTCATTAACTTATGCAACATTGTTAATAGAAACGGTAAGAACTCTGATCTAATCCAATTATTGTTTTCTGTCAACCTGTTACTTAATGTTTAAATACTAAGTAATCTACCATTGTGCAATGTCAACGTTTCAGCCCTTTATTTTTTCCCAAAATGTGCATATTTTTTGACGATATAGATTTCGAAACCTGTAACATTTTGATAATTGATAACTTGACAAAAACATAGATGACACGCCGTCTGATTGGCTTATGAAATAACCAACGGACTGCTAACCCTTATCAAAGTATGAATAATAAATATTCACGAAGAAACTGCATCAAATTTTTGCAGTCTTAAATTAAGGATTTTAAAAGTCATTTCTGTTTTATGTCAATTCCGTGCTCTTTTTTAATACATTTACAATTGGTTGTACTAATACATGTACTACATATAGCGTACTGTTCTTTATATGCGGATTATGGTCTCTGTCAAAGCGCCTTATATCGCTTAAACCATTTGCTACGTTCATTTTACTAAAATGAGCACTATTTAGACTATTTGTTATTCGACAAGAATATTGCATAAAATTTTAAAAGCTCTATTTTTAATGGTTCACTTCCTAGTAAATGCCATTAATAAGTAGATTATCTATCTTAATTATCGCGCAAATGAAAATATTAATCAAATGAACTTACAGCAAGTTTTTTGGTTAACCATCCATTTCAATTAATCGTCGTTCATTTATTTTTATCCTACGGTAATTTGGTAACGTTCAAGCCAGCAACTTAAATAAAGTTGACGTATTTAATTTAGTTATTAACAACGTTTACGCTTTACCTTCAAATGATTAAATGTTAAAAGATCATTGTGATATAACAGCTTCATAATTGATTTTCCATGTGCTTAAACTAAACTGCGTACCATCAAAGAACTACAAAGCGTAACGTAAAACAAGACATACGCTGTTGACGTACAACTTACAAAAAACAACGTGCATGGGGGTTAAACCTAATATAACCTGGTTTATAGTAAATAGCTTGAGGCAAAAGCATGACATGAATAATGACCTCCTAAATAATAAATTCGGCCATTATTAAACACGAGATGGTCGTTTCTTGTAAAGTCTCAGTGACATATTTATTCGTTTTATGTTCTAATTAGATCATAAATCATTACGAGGCTACATTTTTAAATTAAGACACACTGTGCTATTGTTTCGATTAAATGAAAGTTTTTATTACTCGAAAAAATATATGACATTTTAAATTTACTGAACACAGTCTAGATGTTTTTGTATGCGTTTTAATTAAAACACGACAAAAAGAATACACATATTAAGCGAGTCTTACCGTTTTTAACTTTGCGTACAGTTTGGTTATATGCAAATACCTAAACCGAAATGTATTTTATTTTAAACTTTACTGAAACTTTCACGAATAATGTTTTGTGCATTATAACTCCACTACTTTGAATGTGTGTTCAAATCCTGATAAAAATAGCAGAAAGATTTAAAAAAAAAACACATGTGAAAGGAAAACGGTGCACACGGGTTTTAATTGAAATTTAATTCATTATTGAAATCTCACAGTGCACGTGTCTGTGAAAAAAGATTGTTTATAACCATTGCGGTTGCATTATGCATTGGGTTTATAAAAAAAATTCCTCCAGATACATCACTTTACGACATGAATTGAATCCCGTTTTTTCACAGCGCGGCTCTCTTTTTACTACATGCCCATACACTATTAAAGGGATCAACGAGCATATCTCTGAAAAGCAAACGGGAAAAAACGTTGGCTTTCGTTGGTAGCATAATACATGTTCTTTTTTCGGTGTTCTATCCTGGCTTTTCGTTTAAACCTTGTATACACTGTGTTTACAAATGCACGCCAAACTGAAGCAAAAAATCAAGTCAGCCTAAATCATCAGTGCATATATTACATGTACATGTGAACATTTTCATGTGTTGTACTGAACGAAACCTCTTAAAGGGACGTACTTTGTCCAATTGTACTTTGATGTTAAGTTGTAGCTCTCCGCAACAAGAAGGCATGTGCATCGTTTTTAATAAACAATTATAAATACTAAAAATATGTTTATTTTAACGATATCAGATAAAGGAAATGAGCTCAATTGCATGCACACTTCGAATTTAAGTCAACCCTATTTTGTCGTTATGTTTGAATGAATACTAATATGACGTACGGTTGATATACTGTAATCGCAGATTAGTATATTGTTGGTGTCTTTGAAGTTCTGACTATGTAATATGTTAATTATATCTATAAATATAAAAACAATCGCCCAGAATATACAAGGATACATTTCATTTGACGGCAACTTCCTAAGAAAGTCTCATCAATACACAATTTACTGATTGCTTGATGTGTCATCGATCAATGTTCACTAGTTGTAATGTATGGGTTTAAAAATATCAGAGATGTCGATTTAGTTGATTTACGGTACATATATTCGCGTATTCGAACAATAGGAGTCCAAATATTGTGTCTGCCACGTGAAGCAGCAAAAAATAGAGAGGTTTGTGTGATCCTTAACACGATAGAAAACTGTCTACTTGATTAAATTATATTACACTTTTCATTAAAATCGTCGTTAAACATGGAGCATTTAATAGCGTGTGCACTTTTAAAATGAGTACAGGTAACAGAAAGTCAGATCCTGAATACCGTACTGTTGCGAAAGAGCTATTTCGTCACTTAAAACTTAAAAGCCTATAAACACTCAACATCAAGGAATATTTCGTACACTATTTCGAAAATAAAGTTACAATCAATGTTGCTTAAAGCAATAGTCAAACTTTCAACGCTAGAAGTGATATGGTAACATAGATTTAGCAAGATACAAAATGGTCTGTTTTTGTTTTCTGTTGGACAATATATTCAACACATGTTCATGTACCATGTTAGGGTGTGTGTGTCGCATGAATAGATACCGTTGCGGGAAATTAAATGGAATATATTGTGCAATCTGCGTTACCATATCACATCTAGCGTTGAAACTTTGGCTATTGCTATAACGAAAACTGATTGTTTATGGGATAACTTTATTTAACGAAATATTTTGCGCAATACTAGTAATTAGATTTGAGTATTTATGTTACTTTAAAGCCAGTATATTTATATACTGCATGTAACTTACACAGCTGAAGTAAAATCAAAGGGAGGTAATAGCTATTGAAACTCATAAGTAGTGATCTCCCATTTATGAGTCGTAACACGATCAAATTGCAACGCAATAAAAATCAAAGCAACAAAACTCCGAAAGTGTTAATATTACTTTGTAAAACCGATCTCAAGTGCAATGTATATTTTTCGTCGATCAATAACATAATAGTCATTATTTCCATATAATCCCAAGCAATTTATCTGGTTTTATTTCGCCATTAGAGTTCGTATTTGGCTCATATTTACAATCTGCCAAGTTGGATTTGTTGACTCAAATGCTGCGTCTCGATTTACTACGTGGTTGTATAACAAAGACTAGTTTAGTGTAATAAAACAGAAAGGCGTGACACATCGTAACTTAAAAATGATAAGTGACGACACATAAGGTTTAAAATAGCTGGTTTAATATTTTCTTCGCGTTGTTCTACGTTGTCAATATTTATGAGTTTGCTACTAAACAGTATAACACTAACCCTACGTAATTTAGATACATGTAAATGTATGTGATTGGATGGAGCCTTTCCACGGAAGTTTAATCAACACGCAAATGACTTATAAAGCCTCATTGTTAATGAATCAATTTTCAATACTATTCATGTGGGTAGTTCAAAGTAGAAACTTGTCGTGCTATTTGATTAACGGTACGTCTATTCTAATATTGGAAAATTATTTTGTTTCACATCCATCATTGCGTCAACCACAAGTAGCTTAGCATTAAGTGATACATTTGAACTCGTTTATTTGATTAAAACCTGACGATTTATCATTTAATAACAATAAACACTATTGTCACATAGTTGCGTTTGCAGCTATTATTATTAAAAAGTCCTTTTAGCTTCATGTACGAGTATACGGATCGTACATTTTTGTCATATAACTGGGAAGCAGAACAAACATTTAGAATCGCATATATTCGTATATTTGAAAATACTTTTCATCAATTTGCTGCACTATTTGATATACTTAAAAAGATTAAAGTTTCAAACAATGAAAAGGTAATAAATATGTGCATGTCCTAAAACAATAAGTTTTTTTTCATTTTAAAACATATTGAAACAATTTGCACGACCAGTGCTATAAAAACAAAAAACTTAATCGTGTACAAAAACAGAATAAATGAAAACTACGTCAAGAATATTTAGCCTGCAGCGACAAACTGGAGAGGGTTTTTAATTTTCCTGTAGAAGGAACACACTAATCATGTCAGACATCTTTCCTTCGATTTAAATCGTGGTCAATCACAAAATGTGACAAAGCTATATACCAGATTACATGATTGTATGAAGATAGGGCCGAGGCTTAGGTAAAATTTTGTTTACAGAATTCTCACTTGTAAATGTTTCGTCTTAAGATATTTTAATTTTGATTAATATATATATTGAATTGTTGTAAAGGCTCGGACCCCCTGAATGTTAAAATTTTCATAGGGTCAGAGGTAGGTTAATATAAATTAATAAATAAAAATCTCTGAAGAATTGAAGTTTTATGCATCCACTTTCTCCGTTTAGTACTATACACCGTACTTTCTAATGGCAGTGTTTCATGTACCGGTAAAGGTGTTTTTAATTCAGCTATACATATATTACACAGATTCGTCTATCTCAAATGGGGTATTTGTCTTGTGCACAGAAGGTTAAAATGAGTGGATTTTTTGGAATGTATGAACAGTCACTCTTATAACCATAAAGCCATTTTTTTATGACTTGCATGAAAAACATTGTAGTCTGTCAGATCATCTGTCAGATGACCAGGATAGATTCTAATGTTGACTCGGACCCCAAAAACAGTGAAATGATGACGGATATTTTTTTTTTCTGGACAACCCTTTTTAAAAGTAATTATAAGATTTCAAAATAATAAAAACACAACTAAACTCAAAAAATATTGTTTCGATTGTATTTGATGCCGACGCTATTTTTTAAATTAGCAATTAACCCCTTGATTATTCCTTTGAAGCCTTTTAATTTTATTTCATTAATTTATGACAATATATCTCGTCGATTGGTTTTTACAGGATTGTCGTTAACGTGTTAAGATTGCAATTTAAATTCAAGGAGATAAATAATTGTTGAAACAACACGCTTCCTTGATGCTGCTAACAAAAAACAACACAGCATGTACTAATATTTCACCTGGCAGTACACATACATGCAGATAAATCTGGAAAAGATGGACACCAATAATAGAATAACTGTATTAATGATGTACTGCGAAAACATATCCAGTTTGCTAAAATTGAACACCAACTGTAGCACGGTAAAGCTTTGATTTACCATATAACATTCAGACAGGTCATTTAAAATTAACAAT